>NC_080672.1:214932738-215100238 GCF_030247195.1 Topomyia yanbarensis | reverse complement strand
CCCAGCTCGAAACCGAGCCCCAAGTCCGAAAAAGGATCTTAAGTTCGAAAAAGGACCCCAAGCCCGAAAAAGGACACCAAGCCCGAAAAGGACCCCAAGCCCGAAAAAGACCATAAGCTCGAAAAAAGATCCCAAGCCTGAAAAAGGACCCTAAACCCGAAAAAGGACCACAAACCCGAAAAATTACCACAAGACTACAAGCTCGAAAAAGGACCCCAAGCCTGAAAAGGAGCCCAAGCCCGTAAAAGGACCCCAAGCCCGAAAAAGGACACCAAGCCCGAAAAAGGACCCCATGACCGAAAAAGGACCCCAAGCCCCAAAAAGGATCCCAAACCCGACAAAGGACCCCAAGCCCGCATAATGACCCCAAGCCCGAAAAATGACCCCAAGCCTGAAAAAGGATCCCAAGCACGAGAAAGGATCCCAAGCACGAAAAAGGATCCCAAACCCGAAAAAGGACTCCAAGTCCGAAAAAGACCAAAAGCCCGCAAAAAGGCCCCAATCCTGAAAATGCACCCCAAGATCGAAAAATGACGACAAGACCAATAAAGAACCACAAGCCCGAAAAAACCCCAAGCCGGAAAGAGGACCCCAAGATCGAAAAGGACCCCAAGCCAGAATAAGGACCCCAAGTTCGAAAAAGGACCATAGGCCCGAAAAAGAACCCGAAGACCGAAAAAAACAAGCCCGAAAAAGGACTCCAAGACCGAAAAAGGACCATAAGCCCGAAATAGGACCCCAAGTTGGAAAAAGAACCCAAGCCCGAAAAAAACACCACAAGCCCGAAAAAGGATCACAAGACTACAAGCCTGAAAGAGGACCCCAAGTCCAAAAAAGTCCCCAATCCCAAAAAAGGACCCCAAACCCGAAAAAGGACCCCAAGCCCGAAAAAAGAACCCAAGATCGAAAAAGGACCACAAGCCCGCAAAAGACCCCAAGCCCGAAAAAGGACCCTTAGCCCGAAAAGGGACCCTAAGCCTGGAAAAGTAAACCAGAAAAAGTTCACAAGCCCGAAAGAGGACACCAAGCCTGAAAAAGCACCCCGAGCCCGAAAAAGGACCACAAGCCCGAAAACGACCCCAAGCCCGAAAAAGGACCGTAAGCCCGCTAAAGTAACTCTAGCCTGAAAAAGGACCCCAATCCCGAAAAATACCCCAAGCTCGAAAAACACCCCAAGCCAGAAAAAGGACCCCAAGACCAACAAGGACCCCAAGCCCGAAAAAGGACCCTTAGCCCGAAAAGGGACCCCAAGCATGGAAAAGTAAACCAGAAAAAGTTCACAAGCCCGAAAGAGGACACCAAGCCTGAAAAAGCACCCCGAGCCCGAAAAAGGACCACAAGCCCGAAAACGACCCCAAGCCCGAAAAAGGACCGTAAGCTCGCAAAAGTAACTCTAGCCTGAAAAAGGACCCCAATCCCGAAAAATACCCCACGCTCGAAAAACACCCCAAGCCAGAAAAAGGACCCCAAGACCAACAAGGACCCCAAGCCCGAAAAAGGACCCCAAGTTCGAAAAAAAACCCCAAGCCCGATAAAAGACCCCAAGCCCGAAAAAGTACCTCAGGCCCGAAAAGCACTCCAAGCCCGAAACAGGACCCTAATCCCGAAAAAGAACCCCAGCCCGAAAAAGAGCACCAAGCCCGAAAAAGAGCCCCAAGCCCGAAAGAGTATCTCAAGTTTGAAAAAGGATTTGAAGCCCGAAAAAGGACCCCAAGCTCGAAAAAGACAACAAGTCCGAAAAAGACCCCAAGCCCGAAAAAGGACCCCAAGCCCAAAAAAGGACCCCAAGCCGAAAAAAGGCCCACAAGCCCGAATAAGCTCCACAAGATAA
This sequence comes from Topomyia yanbarensis, assembly GCF_030247195.1. Classification (NCBI taxonomy): domain Eukaryota; kingdom Metazoa; phylum Arthropoda; class Insecta; order Diptera; family Culicidae; genus Topomyia; species Topomyia yanbarensis. The sequence goes on along the minus strand of NC_080672.1, from coordinate 215,098,407 downwards.
CAAGCTTGAAAGAGGATACCAAGCCCGAAAAGGACCCCAAGCCCGAAAAAGGAGCTCAAGTATGAAAAAGGGGCCCAAGCCCGAAAAAGGACCCCAAGCTTGAAAAAGCACCCCAAGCCCGAAAAAGCAACCCAAGCCCGTAAAAGGACCCAAAGTTCTAAAAAGGACCGCAAGCCCGAAACAGGACACGAAGCTTGAAAAAGACCGAAAAGGACCCCAAACCCGAAAGAGGAGCACAAGCCCGAAAAAGCAGCCCAATCCCGAAAAACGACCCCAAGCCAGAAAAAGCACCCTAAGCCCGAAAAAGCACCCCAAGCCCGTAAAAGGACCCCAATTTCTAAAAAGGACTCCAAGCCCGAAAAGCACCTTACGCCCGAAAAAGCACCCTAAGTCCGTAAATGGACATTGGTCCGATATCGGTCTGACATTGGTCCGACACAAGCCAAATATTGGCCCGACGTTGGTTTGACATCGGCCCGATGTCGGTCCAGCACTGTCCGATATTGGTCCGACGTTGGTCCAAACCTGGTTGGTCTTAGTTTTTCAATTTTCTTGCTTGCTCACTATCATTCAGTAAGTGAAATGGTATTAGTGTTGAATTGATATTCGTCAAAAATGGTGATAGCTCAAAACGGAAGGATATCAGCTATCATCTGATTTCACTGAAATTGTTCAGCTCTGCTTCTGGTTCCGGAATTACGGGTCCGAAAAGGACCACAACCCCGAAAAAGGACCCCAAGTTCGTAAAAGACTCCAATATCGAAAAAGGACCACAAGCCCAAAAAAGGACTCCAAATCCGAAAAAAGGTCCCCACGCATGAAAAAGGACCCAAATCCCAAAAAAGACAACAAGCCCGAAAAAGGAACCCAAGCCTGAAAAAGGACCCCAAACTCGAATGCGTACGACAAGCCCAAAAAGGGACCCCAAGCCCGAAAAAGGACCACAAGCCCGAAAAAGGACCCCAAGCCCGAAAAAGGACCCCAAGTTGGAAAAAGGACCCCAAGCCCGAAAAAGGACCCCAAGTTCGAAAAAGGATCACAAGGCTACAAGCCTGAAAGAGGACCTCCAGTCCAAAAAAGTCACCAAGCCCAAAAAAGGACCCCAAGCCCGAAAAATAAGCCCAAGCCCGAAAAATGAACACAAGATCGAAAAAGGACCACAAGCCCGAAAAAGACCCCAAGCCCGAAAAAGGACCCTTAGCCCGAAAAAGGACCCTAAGCCTGGAAAAGTAAACCCGAAAAAGTTCACAAGCCCGAAAGAGGACACCAAACCTGAAAAAGCGCCCCGAGCCCGAAAAAGGACCACAAGCCCGAAAAAGAACCCCAAGCCCGAAAAAAGACCGTAAGCCCGCAAAAGTAACTCTAGCCCGAAAAAGGACCCCAATCCCGAAAAATACCCCAAACTCGAAAAACACCCGAAGGCAGAAAAAGGACCCCAAGACAGAAAAGGACCCCAAGCCCGAAAAAGGACCCCAAGATCGAAAAAAAACCCCAAGTATGAAAAAGAATCCCAGCCTGAAAGAGGACCATAAGCCCGAAAAAGAACCACAAAACTACAAGCCTGAAAGAGGACCCCAAGCCCGAAAAGGACCCCAAGCCCGAAAAAGGACCCCAAGTTCAACAAAGGACCATAAGCCCGAAAAAGGACTTCAAGCCCGAAAAAGAACCCCAAGCCCGAATAAGGACCCCCAGATTGAAAAAGGACCCCAAGCCCGAAAAAGGACATCAAGCCCGAAAAAGGACCCCTAGCCCGAAAAAGGACCCCAGCTCGAAACCGAGCCCCAAGTCCGAAAAAGGATCTTAAGTTCGAAAAAGGACCCCAAGCCCGAAAAAGGACACCAAGCCCGAAAAGGACCCCAAGCCCGAAAAAGACCATAAGCTCGAAAAAAGATCCCAAGCCTGAAAAAGGACCCTAAACCCGAAAAAGGACCACAAACCCGAAAAATTACCACAAGACTACAAGCTCGAAAAAGGACCCCAAGCCTGAAAAGGAGCCCAAGCCCGTAAAAGGACCCCAAGCCCGAAAAAGGACACCAAGCCCGAAAAAGGACCCCATGACCGAAAAAGGACCCCAAGCCCCAAAAAGGATCCCAAACCCGACAAAGGACCCCAAGCCCGCATAATGACCCCAAGCCCGAAAAATGACCCCAAGCCTGAAAAAGGATCCCAAGCACGAGAAAGGATCCCAAGCACGAAAAAGGATCCCAAACCCGAAAAAGGACTCCAAGTCCGAAAAAGACCAAAAGCCCGCAAAAAGGCCCCAATCCTGAAAATGCACCCCAAGATCGAAAAATGACGACAAGACCAATAAAGAACCACAAGCCCGAAAAAACCCCAAGCCGGAAAGAGGACCCCAAGATCGAAAAGGACCCCAAGCCAGAATAAGGACCCCAAGTTCGAAAAAGGACCATAGGCCCGAAAAAGAACCCGAAGACCGAAAAAAACAAGCCCGAAAAAGGACTCCAAGACCGAAAAAGGACCATAAGCCCGAAATAGGACCCCAAGTTGGAAAAAGAACCCAAGCCCGAAAAAAACACCACAAGCCCGAAAAAGGATCACAAGACTACAAGCCTGAAAGAGGACCCCAAGTCCAAAAAAGTCCCCAATCCCAAAAAAGGACCCCAAACCCGAAAAAGGACCCCAAGCCCGAAAAAAGAACCCAAGATCGAAAAAGGACCACAAGCCCGCAAAAGACCCCAAGCCCGAAAAAGGACCCTTAGCCCGAAAAGGGACCCTAAGCCTGGAAAAGTAAACCAGAAAAAGTTCACAAGCCCGAAAGAGGACACCAAGCCTGAAAAAGCACCCCGAGCCCGAAAAAGGACCACAAGCCCGAAAACGACCCCAAGCCCGAAAAAGGACCGTAAGCCCGCAAAAGTAACTCTAGCCTGAAAAAGGACCCCAATCCCGAAAAATACCCCAAGCTCGAAAAACACCCCAAGCCAGAAAAAGGACCCCAAGACCAACAAGGACCCCAAGCCCGAAAAAGGACCCTTAGCCCGAAAAGGGACCCCAAGCATGGAAAAGTAAACCAGAAAAAGTTCACAAGCCCGAAAGAGGACACTAAGCCTGAAAAAGCACCCCGAGCCCGAAAAAGGACCACAAGCCCGAAAACGACCCCAAGCCCGAAAAAGGACCGTAAGCTCGCAAAAGTAACTCTAGCCTGAAAAAGGACCCCAATCCCGAAAAATACCCCACGCTCGAAAAACACCCCAAGCCAGAAAAAGGACCCCAAGACCAACAAGGACCCCAAGCCCGAAAAAGGACCCCAAGTTCGAAAAAAAACCCCAAGCCCGATAAAAGACCCCAAGCCCGAAAAAGTACCTCAGGCCCGAAAAGCACTCCAAGCCCGAAAAAGAGCCCCAAGCCCGAAAGAGTATCTCAAGTTTGAAAAAGGATTTGAAGCCCGAAAAAGGACCCCAAGCTCGAAAAAGACAACAAGTCCGAAAAAGACCCCAAGCCCGAAAAAGGACCCCAAGCCCAAAAAAGGACCCCAAGCCGAAAAAAGGCCCACAAGCCCGAATAAGCTCCACAAGATAACAAGCTTGAAAGAGGATACCAAGCCCGAAAAGGACCCCAAGCCCGAAAAAGGAGCCCAAGTATGAAAAAGGGGCCCAAGCCCGAAAAAGGACCCCAAGCTTGAAAAAGCACCCCAAGCCCGAAAAAGCAACCCAAGCCCGTAAAAGGACCCAAAGTTCTAAAAAGGACCGCAAGCCCGAAAAAGGACACGAAGCTTGAAAAAGACCGAAAAGGACCCCAAACCCGAAAGAGGAGCACAAGCCCGAAAAAGCAGCCCAATCCCGAAAAACGACCCCAAGCCAGAAAAAGCACCCTAAGCCCGAAAAAGCACCCCAAGCCCGTAAAAGGACCCCAATTTCTAAAAAGGACTCCAAGCCCGAAAAGCACCTTACGCCCGAAAAAGCACCCTAAGTCCGTAAATGGACCCCAAGCTTGAAAAAGTCCCCAAGCCCGAAAAAGACCCCAAGCCCGAAAACGGACACGAAGCTTGAAAAAGACCACAAGCCCAAAAAAGGACCCTAAGCCCGAAAAAGGACCCCAAGCCCGATAAAAAAAAAACCCAAGCCCAAAATAGTACCTCAAGCACGAAAAGGACTCCAAGCCCGAAAAATGACGCCAATCCCGAAAAAGCACCCCAAACCCGAAAAAGGACCCCACCTCGAAACCGAGCCCCAAGTCCGAAAAAGGATCTTAAGTTCGAAAAAGGACCCTAAGCCCGAAAGAGGACCCCAAGCCCGAAAAGGACCCCAAGCCCGAAAAAGACCATAAGCTCGAAAAAAGATCCCAAGCCTGAAAAAGGACCCTAAACCCGAAAAAGGACCACAAACCCGAAACATTACCACAAGACTACAAGCTCGAAAAAGGACCCCAAGCCTGAAAAGGAGCCCAAGCCCGTAAAAGGACCCCAAGCCCGAAAAAGGACACCAAGCCCGAAAAAGGACCCCATGACCGAAAAAGGACCCCAAGCCCCAAAAAGGATCCCAAACCCGACAAAGGACCCCAAGCCCGCATAATGACCCCAAGCCCGAAAAATGACCCCAAGCCTGAAAAAGGATCCCAAGCACGAGAAAGGATCCCAAGCACGAAAAAGGATCCCAAACCCGAAAAAGGACTCCAAGTCCGAAAAAGACCAAAAGCCCGCAAAAAGGCCCCAATCCAGAAAATGCACCCCAAGATCGAAAAATGACGACAAGACCAATAAAGAACCACAAGCCCGAAAAAACCCCAAGCCGGAAAGAGGACCCCAAGATCGAAAAGGACCCCAAGCCAGAATAAGGACCCCAAGTTCGAAAAAGGACCATAGGCCCGAAAAAGGACCCGAAGACCGAAAAAAACAAGCCCGAAAAAGGACTCCAAGACTGAAAAAAACACCACAAGCCCGAAAAAGGATCACAAGACTACAAGCCTGAAAGAGGACCCCAAGTCCAAAAAAGTCCCCAATCCCAAAAAAGGACCCCAAACCCGAAAAAGGACCCCAAGCCCGAAAAAAGAACCCAAGATCGAAAAAGGACCACAAGCCCGCAAAAGACCCCAAGCCCGAAAAAGGACCCTTAGCCCGAAAAGGGACCCCAAGCCTGGAAAAGTAAACCAGAAAAAGTTCACAAGCCCGAAAGAGGACACCAAGCCTGAAAAAGCACCCCGAGCCCGAAAAAGGACCACAAGCCCGAAAACGACCCCAAGCCCGAAAAAGGACCGTAAGCCCGCTAAAGTAACTCTAGCCTGAAAAAGGACCCCAATCCCGAAAAATACCCCAAGCTCGAAAAATACCCCAAGCCAGAAAAAGGACCCCAAGACCAACAAGGACCCCAAGCCCGAAAAAGGACCCTTAGCCCGAAAAGGGACCCCAAGCCTGGAAAAGTAAACCAGAAAAAGTTCACAAGCCCGAAAGAGGACACCAAGCCTGAAAAAGCACCCCGAGCCCGAAAAAGGACCACAAGCCCGAAAACGACCCCAAGCCCGAAAAAGGACCGTAAGCCCGCAAAAGTAACTCTAGCCTGAAAAAGGACCCCAATCCCGAAAAATACCCCAAGCTCGAAAAACACCCCAAGCCAGAAAAAGGACCCCAAGACCAACAAGGACCCCAAGCCCGAAAAAGGACCCCAAGTTCGAAAAAAACCCCAAGCCCGATAAAAGACCCCAAGCCCGAAAAAGTACCTCAGGCCCGAAAAGCACTCCAAGCCCGAAACAGGACCCTAATCCCGAAAAAGAACCCCAGCCCGAAAAAGAGCACCAAGCCCGAAAAAGAGCCCCAAGCCCGAAAGAGTATCTCAAGTTTGAAAAAGGATTTCAAGCCCGAAAAAGGTCCCTAAGCCTGAAAAAGGACCCCAAGCTCGAAAAAGACAACAAGTCCGAAAAAGACCCCAAGCCCGAAAAAGGACCCCAAGCCCAAAAAAGGACCCCAAGCCGAAAAAAGGCCCACAAGCCCGAATAAGCACCACAAGATAACAAGCTTGAAAGAGGATACCAAGCCCGAAAAGGACCCCAAGCCCGAAAAAGGAGCCCAAGTATGAAAAAGGGGCCCAAGCCCGAAAAAGGACCCCAAGCTTGAAAAAGCACCCCAAGCCCGAAAAAGCAACCCAAGCCCGTAAAAGGACCCAAAGTTCTAAAAAGGACCGCAAGCCCGAAAAAGGACACGAAGCTTGAAAAAGACCGAAAAGGACCCCAAACCCGAAAGAGGAGCACAAGCCCGAAAAAGCAGCCCAATCCCGAAAAACGACCCCAAGCCAGAAAAAGCACCCTAAGCCCGAAAAAGCACCCCAAGCCCGTAAAAGGACCCCAATTTCTAAAAAGGACTCCAAGCCCGAAAAAGGACCCCAAGCCCGAAAAAAACAAGCCCGAAAAAAACAAGCCCGAAAAAGGACCCCAAGCCCGAAAATTGAACCTAAGCGCAAAAGAGGACCAGAAGCCCGAAAAACCACAGAACAACAAGCCCGAAAAAGGACCCCAAGTTCGAAAAAGACTCCAATATCGAAAAAGGACCCCAGGCCCAAAAAAGGACTTCAAATCCGAAAAAGGTCCACAAGCGTGCAAAAGGACCCAAAGCCCAAAAAAGACCACAAGCCCGAAAAAGGAACCCAAGCCCGAAAAAGAACCCCAAGCCCGAAAAAGGACCCCAAGCCCGAAAAAGTACGACAAGCCCAAAAAGGACCCCAAGCACGAAAAAGGACCACAAGCCCGAAATAGGACCCCAAGTTCGTAACAGAACCCAAGCCCGAAAAAACACCACAAGCCTGAAAAAGGATCACAAGACTACAAGCTTGAAAGAGGACCCCAAGTCCAAAAAAGTCCCCAAGCCCAAAAAAGGACCCCAAGCCCGAAAAAGACCCCAAGCCCGAAAAAAGAACCCAAGATCGAAAAAGGACCACAAGCCCGAAAAAGACCCCAAGCCCGAAAAAGGGCTAGCCCGAAAGAGGACACCAAGCCTGTAAAAGCACCCCTAGCCCGAAAAAGGACCACAAGCCCGAAAAAGACCCCATGCCCGAAAAAGGACCGTAAGCCCGCAAAAGTAGTTCTAGCCCGAAAAAGGACCCCAATCCCGAAAAATACCCCAAGCTCGAAAAACACCCCTAGCCAGAAAAAGGACCCCAAGACCAACAAGGACCCCAAGCCCGAAAAAGGACCCCAAGTTCGAAAAAAAACCCCAATCCCGAAAAAAGACCCCAAGCCCGAAAAAGTACCTCAAGCCCGAAAAACACTCCAAGCCGGAAACAGGACCTTAATCCCGAAAAAGAACCAAAGCCCGAAAAAGAGCACCAAGCCCGAAAAAGAGCACCAAGCCCGAAAAAGAGCCCCAAGCCCAAAAAAGGACCCCAAGCCGAAAAAAGGCCCACAAGCCCGAAAAAGCACCACAAGACAACAAGCCTGAAAGAGGATCCCAAGCCCGAAAAGGACCCCAAACCCGAAAAAGAAGCCCAAGTACGAAAAAGGGGCCCAAGCCCGAAAAAGGAGGCCAAGCCTGAAAAAGCACCCCAAGCCCGAAAAAGCACCCCAAGCCCGTAAAAGGACCCCAAGTTCTAAAAGGGACCCCAAGCCCGAAGAAGACCCCAAGCCCGAAAAAGGACACGAAGCTTGAAAAAGACCACAATCCCGAAAAGGACCCTAAACCCGAAAAAGGACCCTAAGCCCGAAGAAGGACCTTATACCGTAAAAAGGCCACAAGACTACAAGCTTAAAAGAGGATCCCAAACCCGAAACGGACCGCAAACCCGAAAGAGGAGCACAAGCCCGAAAAAGCGGCCCAATCCCGAAAAACGACCCCAAGCCTGAAAAAGCACTCCAAGCCCGAAAAAGCACCCCAATCCCGTAAAAGGACCCCAATTTCTCAAAAGGACCCCAAGCCCGAAAAACACCCCAAGCCCGAAAAAGGACCCCAGGCCCGAAAAAGACCCCAAGCCCGAAAAAGAACCCCAAGCCCGAAAAATGAACCTATGCTCGAAAAAGGACCAGAAGCCCGAAAACGGACCTCAACTTCCTAAAAGGACCCCAAGCCTGAAAAAGGACCCCAAGTCCGAAAAAGACCACAAGCCCGAAAAAGGACCCCAAGCCCGAAAATGGACCCCACGCCCGAAAAAGGACCATAAGCCGGAGAAAGGACCACAAGACTACAAGCTTGAAAGAGGACCCCAAGCCCGAAAAGGACCCCAATCCAGAAAAAGGACCCCAAGCCCGAAAAAGGACACCACGCCCGAAAAATGAACATAAGCCCGAAAAAGGACCAGAAGCCCGAAAAAGGACCCCAAGTTCGTAAATGGACCAGAAGCCCGAAAAAGGACCCCAAGTTCGTAAATGACCCCAAGCCTGAAAAAGGACCCCAAGTTCGAAAAGAGACCCCAAGCCCGAAAAATACAACAAGCCCAAAAAGTACCTCAAGCACGAAAAGGACTTCAAGCTCGAAAAAGGACCCCAATCCCGAAAAAGAACCCAAGCCCGAAAAAGAGCCCCAAGCCCGAAAAAGGATCTCAAGTTCGAAAAAGGTCCTTAAGCCCGAAAAAGGTTCCCAAGCCCGAAAAAGGACCCCAAGCTCGAAAAAGACAACAAGCCCGTGAAAGTATCCCAAAGCCCGAAAAAGGACCAAAAGCCCGAAGAAGGACCATAAGCCGGAAAAAGGACCACAAGACTACAAGCCTGAAAGAGGACCCTAAGCCCGAAGAAGGACTCCAAGCCCGAAAAAGGACCACAAGCCCAAAAAGGGACCCCAAGCCCAAAATGGGACCCCAAGCCCGAAAAAGACCCCAAGCCCGAAAAAGACCACAAGCCCGAAAAAGGACCCCAAGCCTTGAAAACGACCCCAAGCCCGAAAAAGGACCACAAGACTACAAGCTTGAAAGAGGACCCCAAGCCCGAAATGGACCCCAAGCCCGAAAAATGAGCCCAAACACGAAAAAGGGGCCCAAGCCCGAAAAAGGACTCCAAGCCTGAAAAGCACCCAACGCCCGAAAAAGCACCCCAGGCCCGTAAAAGGACCCCAAGTTCTAAAAAGGACCCTGTTGCGGCCAATAAGAAGCAAGACGAATGATTCCAATTTATTAACAATGTATATTGTAACAATTGTTAAAAAATACCTACAATAATTCATCATTACATTTAGTGTGATACAATGTGGTTCTCACTTACGTTTAGTTCTTCTTGCTCTTTATTTAATTCTTCGTAATTGCGTGTCTACGAAATCGCAATGCAATGAATTTGATAGCGAGCTTTAGTAGATCGTTATCTAATTATTTAGGACTGTTAAATTATATAGGTTATCACATTTTAGGTTAACAAATTTGTAGGTTATGAAATTATAGGTTAACAAATTTAGAAGATATCAATTCAAGTAGGCTAATAATTACATAGGTTATCAATTCAATATAGGACATTTCAAAAACCGACTTACTTTGCATAAATTGGTATACAATTCAATGTAACTATTTAATATATAAATTATCGCGTTACTGCAAACCTGCTAGCCTCAGAACACGTTTTAAAGATGATCCTTCTTCTTTCGCTACTCGTGGTCTGTCAGTTATGATCTAACGGCTGCGGTCGTTAATTATAGGGTGATCATCGAAGATCGTCTTGGTGAGTTGTGCCGACCGAGGGGTCGTAACAGTCCCCCCAGGTACGCCTGATTCCAGGCTTACGTGTCCTTCGCGACGAACATCTAAAACGGCGATCTTCCTTGCTGGTCGTTCACAAATTCCAGTCTTCGTCTGAATCGTTACCGATCTCATCGGGTTGTATGGCTCTTGATTGATTCCAATGGTCCTAACCCGTGGCCAAAACTCACTGGGACGAAGGTGAACAATATTTTTACACAGGAGACAGTCTGCCCTGATTTTTTCATGCAGGCCTCGTAGTTTCGGATGTCGAAACATCTTATGTATCTCGTTTAGAACGAATTTGGGTTTTCGGTTGGGATACCGAAGATGGAAGTCCTTGATGATTAGCATGATGATGTACTGGTCCGTTAGAACCTGGTTCGGTGCATCCATAATTGCAAATGCACACGCCTCGTTCCTGTCGTGCATGCGCAAGACTCGATCTTTGTCGAGGAATGGATTTAGATTATATACTAGGCTTGATTTTGGAAGAAGTTTGCGTTCCGATGCAACACGCGCTAGAAGACATAACTCATTCCAATACGATGCATATTGAACTTGCTCATAAAGCAAATTCGTTGCTTGTTGCAGCTCACTTGCTGAAAGTTCTTAATTTCACTCTGAACGTAAGTCGTAAATTTGGTGACTGTTGCTGCCGTTTGCAATAAGTGTTTCCATGTCGAGAACTTCTCTATACGAAACAACGGCTCCGTGGTGCTATTTTGATAAAGCAGGCTTGCTCGACTTCCCTCTTTGGTTTCAACGGTGCTAAAAGAATCGACTGTCCATGTATCTCTTGCTTGCCACAGAAATGTTGGCCCTTCGAACCATCGACTGCTGATACTGACATCTGGAGCTCGAGATCGTTTGATTGCTTCATCGACCACCTTATTCTTCGAGTCCACACACTCCCAATTTCCATTATTAATACTAAGCTCACTAACTAGCCAGCCCACGTATGGTGAATAGTTGCTGTGATCTAAACGCTGCGGAAGTTTGAAGATTGCTGGCTGTTCCTCTTTCATTTCTCCGGTGCGAAAAGGCTCAGCTGGCCATGTTACTCGTGTTTGCCATAGGAATTCTGGTCCTTTGTACCATCGACTGATGATGCTGTGGTCTTGGACTCTAGATTGTTTTATTGCAACAACAGTTTTATTGTTTTTCAAATCCACCCATTTCCAGTTTCCAACATTAGTATTTGCTAATATCTTGCTGACTCGCTATCCTGCATGTAAAGAATAACCACAGTGATCTGTATGCAGATGGCATAGGAAATCACTGTTATCGGTCCAACAGAAGTATTTGTTTAGGTAGAAGAATATCACTTTGGATATTGTATTGGCTAGCCGCGCATCGACCACAACACTTTGCAACTCTTGTCTTGGTATGGGTGCTATCGGAATTGGAGCGGCTTTTGACTTTTCCCCGACAATTGAAAATGCCATAGCGCTGTCTAGCTGGGGCAGAAGATACACCGCAACCGAACACCCCACCTCACTAGCATCTACGAAAGTGTGTAGTCGTATAAGGGTATTTGTTCCTGTTCCAAGTAATGTCAAGAACCGATAGCAGCGAGGAATGCTGACATCTTGTACTTCATTACCGTTGTCTCCTCCGACGCAAATCGACGAATAATCTTCATTTAATCCCATCCGCCTTATCCCCTGAAGCATGTTGGATTGATTCGGCTGGTTTAATCTGAGCGGCTGGTTTGTTTGATGCTGAGCCGTATTGGTTGGCTTTGAATAACTTTGTTGTTGTTTTTGTTGTTGTTGTTGTTGGGTGCTGGTGTCAATTCTCAATGGAATTTGCTGTATCGTGATATTTTGTGATTGTGAGCTGATAGAGGGAACTACATCCAGGTTCGTTTCCCGCTGCGGTTCGAAATATTGATTAATATTCATTTCATCGTTTATCCTATTTCCTATCGTTTCATTTGTTTCTTCCTTTGCATCATCTATCGCCGAGGAAGTTTTGCTTACTAATTCCATCAGTAAGCTGTATCGCTTATGAATATAATCACGCTTCTTCGCATCTTCTTGTTCTTGCAATTTCCTATCTTCGTCCAGCATTTGTAACTCTAGCTGCAACTGCATTTGCTTTGTAGACGTTTTCGTTACTCCAGCATGCAGACTCCCTATGTTCTCGAAACCTTGCTTCGCGTTGTTTCGAGCTTGAACGGATGTCAAAGATTGCTGTTTGTTCACAATTTGTCCAGTCAACGGTTCAGTTGCGTAAATGATGGTGCTAGACGCATGGGGAATGTTCATGGTAGAAGGGATCGGCTGATTGATGCTTGATGATACTGTTACGCACTGGCTTCGGCTAGCAGCTCCTGAGAACACACCAACTGATGGTGATGATGTTCCCAACTGACGTGGTATCGTGTTTACATGTGGTGGCGCAGTTATGTTAGGTACAACGATCGTGTTTGGCAACATTTGTGTACGTACATTTATTGGGCTTGTCACTGTACTTATGAGCGTACGGGGAGCGAGATGGGGACTGAGAGGTTGAAACGTCATGTTTGAAACGGGTACACTAGTATTTGTCAGAACGGGCACATTGTCCGAAACCAGGGAAACCGTACTTAGTGGCACTGATGTTACACTGGCAACTGGGATTGCTGAAGTATTTGTGTTAGCTAGTAGACCCATACTAGGAAGGTTGATCGATGTTTAATTTTCGGCACCTTTTGATGCGTGGCACTTATAACAACCACAGCGCCATTCATGATGTACAATATCATGGTTAACCTCTGCGCAGTAATTGAGGTGGTAAGCAACGATGGTCTCATCATCTATCGGTTGAATTCTTCCGGCTGCTGGTGCAGATCTCGTCTTTATTGCTGTATGTCCAATCATCTCCGTACAAAAATAAACGTATTTTTTAATGTTGCGGCCAATAAGAAGCAAGACGAATGATTCCAATTTATTAACAATGTATATTGTAACAATTGTTAAAAAATACCTACAATAATTCATCATTACATTTAGTGTGATACAATGTGGTTCTCACTTACGTTTAGTTCTTCTTGCCCTTTATTTAATTCTTCGTAATTGCGTGTCTACGAAATCGCAATGCTGATAGCCGATCCTTACGCCAGTTTTCGACAATAGATAGCTCCTACAAACGGATTTGCTAGCGAGCTTTAGTAGATCGTAATCTAATTATTTAGGACTGTTAAATTATATAGGTTATCACATTTTAGGTTAACAAATTTGTAGATTATGAAATTATAGGTTAACAAATTTAGAGGATATCAATTCAAGTAGGCTAATAATTACATAGGTTATCAATTCAATATAGGATATTTCAAAAACCGACTTACTTTGCATAAATTTGTATACAATTCAATGTAACTATTTAATATATAAATTATCACGCTACTGCAAACCTGCTAGCCTCAGAACACGTTTTAAAGATGATCCTTCTTCTTTCGCTACTCGTGGTCTGTCAGTTATGATCTAACGGCTGCGGTCGTTAATTATAGGGTGATCATCGAAGATCGTCTTGGTGAGTTGTGCCGACCGAGGGGTCGTAACAGACCCCAAGCCCGAAAAAGACCCCAAACCCGAAAAAGGACACGAGGCTTGAAAAAGACCACAAGCCCGAAAAGGACTCCAAGCCCGCAAAATACCCCAAGCCCGAAAAAGGACCCGAAGCCTGGAATAGGACCCCAAGCCCGAAGAAGTTCCATAAGCCGGAAAAAGGACCATAAGACTACAAGCTTGAAAGAGGAGCCCAAGCCCAAAAAAGGACCCCAAGCCCGAAAAAGACCACAAGCCCGAAAAAGGACCCCAAGCCCGTAAAATACCTTAAACCCGAAAAAGGACCCAAAGCCTGAAAAAGGATCCAAAGGCCGAAAAATGATCCCAAGGCAGAAAAATACCCCAAGCCCGAAAAATGACCCCAAGCCAGAAAAAGACGCCAAGCCCGAGAAAAGACATCAAGTTCGAAAACGAACCCCAGCCTGAAAAAGGACCATAAGCCCGAAAAAGGACCACAAGACTACAAGCCTGAAAGAGGACATAAAGCCCGAGAAGGACCCCAAGCCCGAAAAAGGACCCCAAGCTCGAAAAAGGACCATAAGCCCGAAAAAAAGACTTCAAGCCCGAATAAAAAAGCTTAAGTTAGAAAAAGAACCCCAAGCCCCAATAAGGACTCCCAGCCCGAAAAAAGACCCCAAGCCCGAAAAAAGACATCAAGCACGAAAAGGACCCCACGCCCGCAAAAGGACCCCAAGTCCGAAAAAGGACCCCAATTCCGGATAAGGACACAAAGCCCGAAAAAGTACCCCAAGCCCGAAAAAGACCCCAAGCTCGAAAAACGCCCCCTGCCCGAAAAAGGACCCCAAGACCGAAAATAACCCAGAGCCCGAAAAAGGACCCCAAGTTCGAAAAAGAACCAAAGCCCGAAAAGAACCCCAAGCCCGAAAAAGGATCTCAAGTTCGAAAAAGGAGCCCAAGCCAGAAAAAGGTCCCCAAGCCCGCAAAAGGACCCCAAGCTCGAAAAAGACAACAAGCCCGAAAAAGGACCCCAAGCCCGAAAAAGAACCCCAAGCCCGAAGATCGCCATAAGCCGGAAAAAGGACCACCAGACTACAAGTTTGAAAAAGGACCCCAAGCCCGACAAAGGACCCCAAGATCGAAAAAGGACCCCAAGCCCGATAAAGTACCCCAAGCCCAAAAAGGACCACAAGCCCGAAAAATGAACCCAAGCCTGAGAAAGACCCCAAGCCCGATAAAGACCGCAAGCCCGAAAAAGGACACGAAACTTGAAAAAGACCACAAGCCCGAAAAAGGACCCTAAACCCGAAAAAGGACCCTAAACCCGAAGAAGGACCATATGCAGGAAAAGGACCACAAGACTACAAGATTGAAAGAGGATCCCAGGCCGAAAAGGACCCCAAGCCCGAAAAAGGACCCCAAGCCCGAAAAAGTCCCCAAGCCCGAAAAAGGACCCCATGCCCGAAAAATGAACCTAAGCCCGAAAAAGACCAGAAGCCCGAAAACGGACCTCAAGTTCGTAAAAGGACCCCAAGCATGAAAAAGGACCCCAAGTCCGAAAAAGACCACAAGCACGAAAATGGACACGAAGCTTGAAAAAGGACCCCAGCCCGAAAAATACCCCAAGCCCGAAAATGGACTAAAATCCTGAAAAAGGCCACAAGCCCGAAAAAGGAAACCAAGCTCGAAAAAGACAACAATCCCGTAAAAGGATCCCAAACCCGAAAAAGGAACCCAAGCCCGAAGAAGGACCATAAGCCGGAAAAAGGACCACAAGACTACAAGCTTGAAAGAGCATCCCAAGCCCGAAGAAGGACCCCAAGCCCGAAAAAGGACCCCAAGCCCAAAAAAGGGCCCCAAGCCCGAAAAAGGACCCCAAGCCCGAAAAAGACCACAAGCCCGAAAAAGGACCCCAAGCCTTAAAAGGGACCCCAAGCCCGAAAAAGGACCACAAGACTACAAGCTTGAAAGAGGACCCCAAGCCCAACATGGACCCCAAGCCCGAAAAAGGAGCCCAAACACGAAAAAGGGGCCCAAGCCCGAAAAAGGACCCCAAGCCTGAAAAAGCACCCCACGCCCGAAAAACACCCCAAGCCCGTAAAAGGACCCCAAGTTCTAAAAAGGATCCCAAGTCCGAAAAAGACCACAAGCACGAAAAAGGACACGAAGCTTGAAAAAGGACCCCAAGCCTGAAAAAGCACCCCTCGCCCGAAAAAGGACCCCAAGCCCGAAGAATACTCCAAGCCCGAAAAAGGACCCCAAGCCCGAAAAAGACCACAAGCCCGAAAAAGGACCCCAAGCCGGAAAAATACCCCAAGCCCGAAAATGGACCAAAAGCCTGCAAAAGCCAGAAAAATACCCCAAGCCCGAA
Source organism: Topomyia yanbarensis (assembly GCF_030247195.1). Classification (NCBI taxonomy): domain Eukaryota; kingdom Metazoa; phylum Arthropoda; class Insecta; order Diptera; family Culicidae; genus Topomyia; species Topomyia yanbarensis. The sequence continues at coordinate 215,082,931 of NC_080672.1, read as the reverse complement.
AAATGACCCCAAGCCAGAAAAAGACCCCAAGCCCGAGAAAGGACCCCAAGTTCGAAAAAGAACCCCAGCCTGAAAAAGAACCATAAGCCCGAAAAAGGACCACAAGACTACAAGCCTGAAAGAGGACCCCAAGCCCGAAAAGGTTCCCAATCCCGAAAAAGGACCCCAAGTTCGAAAAAGGACCATAAGCCCGAAAAAGGACTTCAAGCCCGAAAAAATAGCTCAAGCCCAAAAAAGAACCCCAAGCCCGGTAAACGCAACGTACTCCGAAAACACCGAAAGCGATATTTACATCATAGGACCGACGACAATAAAACTATTCTTCGTCAAACTGAACTGCAATATGAAACAGCCCGGAACAGTGCATTCGGAGAATATCTGAACCAGCCTTCGAAATAATCCTTCGACATTCTGGACATTTATAAACAGCAGAAAACGTTCCGTGGGTGTACCAGAAAATGTCTATCTTCGAGACAAAAATTCACAGTCCGCTGCCGAGTCGGCGAACCTTTTTGCGGATTACTTCCGTGATGTATTTTCCAGCCCTCCTCTCTATCCATCCCAACAGTACCTTGAAACATTGCCAACGCAAAATATCAACCTTCCTCTTCCTAACGTAAATGATTCTGATGTAGCGAGCGCTCTGTCCAGCGTTGATCCTTTGAAAGGGCCTGGTCCGGATTGCTTGCCTCCTGTGTTTATAAAGAATTGTGCCCGAGCACTTTCTGCACCAATAAGTATTATTTTTCAGCGTTCAATCTCGGAAAATATTTTTCCAATGGCATGGAAAGAAGCTGCTATAGTTCTTATTCATAAGGTTGAAGATAGGCACAATGTTGAAAACTACAGAGGAATCTCGCTGCTGAACTGTCTAGCTAAAGTTCTGGAAAAGTTTGTGTACAATGCGATGTACGCTGCTTCTTCCAACATAATCGACGAAAGACAACACGGATTTATGAAAAAACGCTCCACCACTTCGAACTTGATGACGTACACGAGCCTTCTAGTTCCAGCTGTAGAGAAGCGTCAACAAGTGGACGCTATATATTTTGATTTCGCAAAAGCATTCGACAAGGTGCCCCACAACATTGCTGTTTTGAAGCTGGAGCGACTAGGCTTTCCTGAGTGGGTTACCAGATGGCTGCATTCTTACCTCCCACAACGATCTGCCTTCGTTAGAATTGGCACTACATGCTCAAGCGCATTCGAAACGCCAACCGGTGTGCCTCAAGGAAGTCACCTAGGGTCACTGATCTTTCTCTTATTCATGAACGACCTCTGCACCCGCATCAACTCTGAAAAACTGCTCTATGCTGATGATCTGAAAATCTTTCGTTCAATTGCTTCAGCACTCGATTCTGTTGTGCTCCAAGATGATATAGCCAATATAGAGGAATGGTGTTTGCTGAACGGTATGCAGATCAACATTGATAAATGTATGATGATAAGTTTCGGACGCTCGGCAAATATAAGGCGTTACGAATATACTCTTCAAGCCTGTGTCATCGAGCGGGTGGATTCTAGCCGTGACCTGGGAGTGTTATTCGACAGAAAACTTCGTTTCGCCGACCACATCACTGCAACAACGGCGAAGGCTTTTGCAACATTGGGTTTTCTAAAACGTAACGCTGTCGATTTTGTGGATTTCTACGTACTGAAATCTTTATACTGCGCACTGGTCCGGAGCACTTTGGAGTATGCTGTACAAGTATGGGCGCCATACAACGCCGTTCAAAGTAGCCGACTGGAGCGCGTTCAGAGAAGTTTTGTACGATTTGCTCTCAGAAAGTTGCCTTGGAACGACCCTATCCGTCTTCCGCCGTATAATAATAGATGCATGTTGCTAGATTTGCCAACGCTGGAGTCTCGCCGCACGTTCTTGCAAAGAATGTTCATTTTCGATATGTTGTCGAACAATATTGACTGTCCCGACATTCTCTCAAGGATTCATTTATTTTTCCCCCTCGTGATATAAGGATTCGTCCGCTTCTGTGGATTCCCAGGCACCGCACAACATATGGCCAGAACAATCCGCTAGACAGATGTTGTAGCAGATTCAACGAAACTGTTTTAGTTTATGACTTCCATACCACTAAATCTAATTATAAGTTAGCAATTAGAAATTTTTAACATTGACACTAGCAATAGAATTAAGTGTAATCTGTACGATAAATATATCGAAGATGTATAAAAAAAGGACCTCCAGCCCGAAAAAGGACCCAAGCCCGAGAAAGGACATCAAGCCCGAAAAAGGACCCCAAGCCCGAAAAAGGACCCCAAGCCCGAAAAAGGACCCCAAGCCCGAAAAAGGACCACAAGCCCGAAAATGGACCCCAACCCCGAAAAAGGACCCCAAGTTCGAAAAAGGACCTAAAGCTCGAAAAAGCCCACAAGCCCGAAAAAGGACCATAAGCCTGAAAAGCACCCCAAGCCCGAAAAAGGACGACAAGCCATAAAAAGGACCCTAAGCCCGAAAAAGGACCACTAGCCCGGAAAAGGACCCCAAGCCAGAAAATGGACCCCAAGTTCGAAAAAGGACCACAAGCCCGAAAAAGGACCCCAACCCCGAAAAAGGACCCCAAGTTCGAAAAACGACCTAAAGCTCGAAAAAGCCCACAAGCCTGAAAAAGGACCATAAGCCTGAAAAGCACCCCAAGCCCGAAAAAGGACGACAAGCTCAAAAAAGGACCCCAAGCCCGAAAAAGTACCATTTGCCCGAAAAAGGACCACAAGACTACAAGCCTGAAAGAGGACCCCAAGTCCGAAAAAGTCCCCAAGCTCAAGAAAAGATACCTAGCCCGAAAAAGGACCCCAAGTTCGAAAAAGGACCATAAGCCCGACAAAGGACTTCAAGCCCGAAAAAAATAGCTCAAGCCCGAAAAAGAACCCCAAGCCCGAAAAAGAACCCAAGCCCGGAAAAACGCCCCAAGCCCGAAAAAGGACATCAAGCCCGAAAAAGGGCCCCAAGCCCGAAAATGTACGCCAAGTTCGAAAAAGAACCCAAGCCCAAAAAAGTACCATGAGCCCACAAAAAGGACCACAAGACTACTAGCTTGAAAGAGGACCCCAAGTCCGAAAAAGTCCCCAAGCTCAAAAAAGGACCCCAAGCCCGAAAAATGAACCCAAGCCCGAAAAAGGACCCCAAGCTCGAAAAATGACCCCAAGCCCGAACAAGGACCCTAAGCCAGAAAAAGGATCCCAAGCTCGAAAAAGGACCCCCAGCCCGAAAAAGGACCCCAAGCTCGAAAAAAGACCCCAAGCCCGAAAAGGACCACAAGCCCGAAAAATGAACCCAAACCTGAAAAAGACCCCAAGCCCGAAAAAGAACACAAGCCCGGAAAACGCCACGAAGCTTGAAAAAGACCACAAGCCCGAAAAAGGACCCTAAGCCCGAAAATGGACCCTAAGCTCGAAGAAGGACCATATGCCGGAAAAAGGACCACAAGACTACAAGCTTGAAAGAGGATCGCAAACCCGAAAAGAACCCCAAGCCCGAAAGAGGAGCACAAGCCCGAAAAGGGGGCCCAATCCCGAAAAAGGACCCCAAGCCTGAAAAAGCACCCCAAGCCCGAAAAAGCACCCCAAACCCGTGAAAGGACCCCATGCTCTAAAAAGGACCCCAAGCCCGAAAAAGACCCCAAGCCTGAAAAAGGACCCTAAGCCCAAAAAAGGACCCCAAGCCCGAAAAATTAACCTAAGCCCGAAAAAGGAGCAGCAGCCCGAAAACGGACCTCAAGTTCGTAAAAGGACCCCAAGCCTGAAAAAGGACCCCAAGTCCGAAAAAGACCACTAGCCCGAAAAAGGACCCCACGCCCGAAAAAGGACCATAAGCCGAAAAAGGACCACAAGACTACAAGCTTGAAAGAGGACTTCAAGCCCAAAAAGGACCCCAAGCTCGAAAAAGGACCCCAAGCCCGAAAAATGAACATAAGCCCGAAAATGAACCCTTAAGTTCGTAAAAAGACCCCAAGCCTGCAAAAGGACCCCAAGTCCGAAAAAGGACACCAAGCCCGAAAAAGACCACAAGCCCAAAAAAGTACCTCAATCACGAAAAGGACTTCAAGCCGAAAAAAGAGCCCCAAGCCCGAAAAAGGATCTCAAGTTCGAAAAAGGTCCCCAAGATCGATAAGGTCCCCAAGCCCGAAAAAGAACCCCAAGTTCTAAAAACACAACAAGCCCGTTAAAGGGATCCTAAACCCGAAAAAGGAACCCAAGCCCGAAGAAGGACCATAAGCCTGAAAAAGGACTACAAGACTACAAGCTTGAAAGAGGAGCCCAAGCCCAAAAAAGAACCCCAAGCCCAAAGAAGGACCACAAGCCCGAAAAAGAACCCCAAGCCTGAAAATGACCACATGCCCGAAAATGACCACAAGCCCGAAAAAGGACCCCAAGCCTTAAAAAGGACCCCAAGCTCGAAAAAGGACCACAAGACTACAAGCTTGAAAGAGGACCCCAAGCCCGAAATGGACCAAAAGCCTGAAAAAGCCAGAAAAATACCCCAAGCCCGAAAAATGACCCCAAGCGAGAAAAAGACCCCAAGTTCTAAAAAGTATCCCAAGCCCGAAAAAGACCCCAAAAGGACACGGAACTTGAAAAAGACCACAAGCCCGAAAAAGGACCCCAAGCCCGAAAAAGACCACAAGCCCGAAAAAGGACCCTAAGTCCGAAAAATACCCCAAGCCCGAAAAAGCACCCCAAGCCCAAAAAAGATCACAAGCCCGAAAAAGGACCCCAAGCCCGAAAAAGACCACAAGCCCGAAAAAGGACCCCAAGCCTTAAAAAGGACCCCAAACCCGAAAAAGGACCACAAGACTACAAGCTTGAAATAGGACCCCAAGCCCGAAATGGACCCCAAGCCCGAAAAAGGAGCCCAAACACGAAAAAGGGGCCCAAGCCCGAAAAAGGACCCCAAGCCTGAAAATGCACCCCAAGCCCGTAAAAGGACCCCAAGTTCTAAAAAGGATCCCAAGCCCGAAAAAGACCCCAAAAGGACATGAAGCTTGAAAAAGGCCACAAGCCCGAAAAAGGACCACAAGCCCGAAAAAAACCACAAGCCCGAAAAAGGACCCTAAGCCCGAAAAAGACCACAAGCCCGAAAAAGGACCCTAAGCCCGAAAAATACCCCAAGCCCGAGAAAGGACCCCAAATTCGAAAAAGAACCACAGCCTGAAAAAGGACCATAAGCCCGAAAAAGGACCACAAGACTACAAGCCTGAAAGAGGACTCCAAGCCCGAAAAGGTTCCCAAGCCCGAAAAAGGACCTCAAGTTCGAAAAAGGATCATAAGCCCGAAAAAGGACTTCAAGCCCGAAAAAAACAGCTCAAGCCCGAAAAAGAACCCCAAGCCCGAAAAAGGACCCCCAGCCCGAAAAAGACCCCAAGCCCGAAAAAGGACATCAAGCCCGAAAAGGAATTCAAGCCCGAAAGGGACCCCCAGCCCGAAAAAGGACCCCAAGCCCGAAAAAGGACCACAAGCCCGAAAAAGGACCCCAACCCCGAAAAAGGACCCCAAGTTCGAAGAAGGACCTAAAGCTCGAAAAAGACCACAAGCCTGAAAAAGGACCCCAAGCCTGAAAAGCACCCCAAGCCCGACAAAGGACGACAAGCCCAAAAAAGGACCCTAAGCCCGAAAAAGGACCACAAGCCCGGAAAAGGACCCCAAGCCTGAAAATGGACCCTAAGTTCGAAACAGAACCCAAGCCCGAAAAAGTACCATTAGCCCGAAAAATGACCATAAGACTACAAGCCTGAAAAAGGACACCAAGTCTGAAAAAGTCCCCAAGCTCAAGAAAGGATACCTAGCCCGAAAAAGGACCCCAGGTTCGAAAAACGACCATAAGCCCGACAAAGGACTTCAAGCCCGAAAAAATAGCTCAAGCCCAAACAAGAACCCAAGCCCGAAATGGACCGCAAGCCCGAAAAAGGAACCCAAACACGAAAAGGGGCCCAAGCCCGAAAAAGGACCCAAGCCTGAAAATGCACCCCAAGCCCTTAAAAGGACCCCAAGTTCTAAAAAGGATCCCAAGCCTGAAAAAGACAGCAAAAAGGACACGAAGCTTGAAAAAGACCACAAGCCCGAAAAAGGACCCCAAGCCCGAAAAAACCACAAGCCCGAAAAAGGACCCTAAGCCCGAAAAATACCCCAAGCCCGAAAAATACCCCAAGCCCTAAAAAGGACCCCAAGCCCGAAAAAGACCACAAACCCGAAAAAGGACCCTAAGCCCGAAAAATACCCCAAGCCCGAGAAAGGACCCCAAATTCGAAAAAAGCCCAGCCTGAAAAAGGACCATAAGCCCGAAAAAGGACCACAAGACTAAAAGCCTGAAAGAGGACACCAAGCCCGAAAAGGTTCCCAAGCCCGAAAAAGGACCTCATGTTCGAAAAAGGACCATAAGCCCGAAAAAGGACTTCAAGCCCGAAAAAAATAGCTCAAGCCCGAAAAAGAACCCCAAGCCCGAAAAAGGAACCTCAGCCCGAAAAAGGACCCCAAGCCCGAAAAAGGACCCCAAGCCCGAAAAAGGACATCAAGCCCGAAAAAGGACCCCAAGCCCGAAAACGGACCCCAAGCCCGAAAAAGGACCACAAGCCCGACAAAGGACTCTAAGACCGAAAAGGACCCCAAGTTCGAAGAAGATCCCAAGCCCGAAAAAGTACCATTAGCCCGAAAAAGGACCACAAGACTATTAGCCTGAAAGAGGACCCCAAGTCCGAAAATGTCCCCAAGCTCAAAAAAGGACCCCAAGCCCGAAAAATAAACCCAAGCCCGAAAAAGGACCCCAAACCCGAAAAAGACCCCAGGCTCGAAAAACACCCCAAGCCCGAAAAAGAACCCCAAGATCGAAAAGAACCCCAAACCTGAAAAAGAACCCCAAGTTCGAAAAAGAACCCAAGCACGAAAAAGTACCATTAGCCCGAAAAAGGACCACAAGACTACTAGCCTGAAAGAGGACCCCAAGTCCGAAAATGTCCCCAAGCTCAAAAAAGGACCCCAAGCCCAAAAATAAACCCAAGCCCGAAAAGGACCCCAAGCCCGAAAAAGACCCCAGGCTCGAAAAACACGCCAAGCCCGAAAAAGGACCCCAAGATCGAAAAGAACCCCAAACCCGAAAAAGGACCCCAAGTTCGAAAAAGAACCCAAGCCCGAAAAGAGCCACAAGCCCGAAAAAGGATCTCAAGTTCGAAAAAGGACCCCAAGCCAGAAAAAGGTCCCCAAGCCCGAAAAAGGACCCCAAGCTCGAAAAAGACAACAAGCCCGAAAACGGACCCAAAGACCGAAAAAGAACCTCAATCCCGAAAAAAACCCCAAGCCCGAAGAAGGCCATACGCCAGAAAAACGACCACAAGACTACAAGTTTAAAAAAGGACCCCAAGCCCGAAAAATGACCCCAAGCCCGAAAAAGGACTCCAAGCCCGAAAAAGGATTCCAAGCCCGAAAAAGGACCCCAAGCCCGAAAAGGATCCCAAGTCCGAAAAAGGATCCCAAGCCCGAAAAGAGACCCTAAGCCCGAAGAAGGACCCCAAGCCCGAAGAAGGACCATGAGCCGGAAAAAGGACCACAATACTACAAGCTTCAAAGAGGACCCCAAGCCCGAAAAGAACCCCAAGCCCGAAAAAGGACCCCAAGCCCGAAAAAGGACCCCAAGCCCGAAAAAGGACCCCAAGCCCGTAAAAGGACCCCAAGCCCGTAAAAGGACCCCAAGCCCGAAAAATGAACCTAAGCGCAAAAGAGGACCAGAAGCCCGAAAAACCACAGGACCACAAGCCCGAAAAAAGACGCCAACCCCGAAAAAGAACCCCAAGTTCGTAAAAGACTCCAATATCGAGAAAGGACCACAAGCTCAAAAAAGGACTCCAAATCCGAAAAAAGGTCCCCAAGCATGAAAAAGGACCCAAATCCCAAAAAAGACAACAAGCCCGAAAAAGGAACCCAAGCCCGAAAAAGGACCCCAAGCTCGAATGCGTACGACAAGCCCAAAAAGGGACCCCAAGCCCGAAAAAGGACCACAAGCCCGAAAAAGGACCCCAAGCCCGAAAAAGGACCCCAAGTTGGAAAAAGGACCCCAAGCCCGAAAAAGGACCCCAAGTTCGAAAAAGGATCACAAGGCTACAAGCCTGAAAGAGGACCTCCAGTCCAAAAAAGTCACCAAGCCCAAAAAAGGACCCCAAGCCCGAAAAATAAGCCCAAGCCCGAAAAATGAACACAAGATCGAAAAAGGACCACAAGCCCGAAAAAGACCCTAAGCCCGAAAAAGGACCCTTAGCCCGAAAAAGGACCCTTAGCCCGAAAAAGGACCCTTAGCCCGAAAAAGGACCCTAAGCCTGGAAAAGTAAACCCGAAAAAGTTCACAAGCCCGAAAGAGGACACCAAACCTGAAAAAGCACCCCGAGCCCGAAAAAGGACCGAAAGCCCGAAAAAGAACCCCAAGCCCGAAAAAAGACCGTAAGCCCACAAAAGTAACTCTAGCCCGAAAAAGGACCCCAATCCCGAAAAATACCCCAAGCTCGAAAAACACCCCAAGCCAGAAAAAGGACCCCAAGACAGAAAAGGACCCCAAGCCCGAAAAAGGACCCCAAGATCGAAAAAAACCCCAAGTATGAAAAGGAACCCCAGCCTGAAAGAGGACCATAAGCCCAAAAAAGAACCACAAAACTACAAGCCAGAAAGAGGACCCCAAGCCCGAAAAGGACCCCAAGCCCGAAAAAGGACCCCAAGTTCAACAAAGGACCATAAGCCCGAAAAAGGACTTCAAGCCCGAAAAAGAACCCCAAGCCCGAATAAGGACCCCCAGATTGAAAAAGGATCCCAAGCCCGAAAAAGGACATCAAGCCCGAAAAAGGACCCCAAGCCCGAAAAGGGACCACAATCCCGAAAAAGACCACAACCCCGAAAAAGGACCCCAAGTTCGAAAAAGGACCCAAAGCTCGAAAAAGACCACAAGACCGAAAAAGGACCCCAAGCCTAAAAAGGACCCCAAGCCCGAAAAAGGACGACAACCCCAAAAAAGGACCCTAAGCCCGAAAATGGACCACAAGCCCGGAAAAGGACCCCTAGCCCGAAAATGGACCCCAAGTTCGAAAAAGAACCCAAGCCCGAAAAAGTACCATTAGTCCCAAAAAGGACCACAAGACTACAAGCCTGAAAGACAAAGAACCCAAAGCCCGAATAAGGACCCCAAGCCGGAAAAATAGCCCCAAGCCTGAAAAAGGATCCCAAGCCCGAAAAAGGATCCCAAGCCCGAAAAAGGACCCCAAGTCCGAAAAAGACCAAAAGCCCGCAAAAGGGCCCCAAGCCTGAAAAAGCACCCTAAGATCGAAAAGGACGACAAGCCCAAAAAGGACCCTAAGCCCAAAAAACCCCATGCCGGAAAGAGAACCCCAAGATCGTAAAGGACCACAAGCTTGAAAGAGGACCCCAAGCCCGAAAAGGACCACCAGCCCAGAAAAGGACCCCAAGCCCGAAAAAGGACCCCAAGCCCGAAAAGAACCCCAAGCCCGAAAAAGACCAAAAGCCCGAAAAAGGACCCCAAGCCTTAAAAAAGACCCCAAGCCCGAAAAAGGACCACAAGACTACAAGCTTGAAAGAGGACCCCAAGCCCGAAATGGACCCCAAGCCAGAAAAAAGAGCCCAAGCCCTAAAAAGGTACCCAATCCCGCTAAAGGACCCCAAGCCTGAAAAATCACCTTACGCCCGAAAAAGCACCCTAAGTCCGTAAATGGACCCCAAGTTTGAAAAAGTCCCCAAGCCCGAAAAAGACCCCAAGCCCGAAAACGGACACGAAGCTTGAAAAAGACCACAAGCCCGAAAAAGGACCCTAAGCCCGAAAAAGGACCTCAAGCCCGATAAAAAAAACCCAAACCCAAAATAGTACCTCAAGCACGAAAAGGACTCCAAGCCCGAAAAATGACGCCAATCCCGAAAAAGCACCCCAAACCCGAAAAAGGACCCCAGCTCGAAACCGAGCCCCAAGTCCGAAAAAGGATCTTAAGTTCGAAAAAGGACCCCAAGCCCGAAAAAGGACCCCAAGCCCGAAAAGGACCCCAAGCCCGAAAAAGACCATAAGCTCGAAAAAAGATCCCAAGCCTGAAAAAGGACCCTAAACCCGAAAAAGGACCACAAACCCGAAAAATTACCACAAGACTACAAGCTCGAAAAAGGACCCCAAGCCTGAAAAGGAGCCAAAGCCCGTAAAAGGACCCCAAGCCCGAAAAAGGACACCAAGCCCGAAAAAGGACCCCATGCCCGAAAAAGGACCCCAAGCCCCAAAAAGGATTCCAAACCCGACAAAGGACCCCAAGCCCGCATAATGACCCCAAGCCCGAAAAATGACCACAAGTCTAAAAAAGGATCCCAAGCACGAGAAAGGATTCCAAGCACGAAAAAGGATCCCAAACCCGAAAAAGGACTCCAAGTCCGAAAAAGACCAAAAGCCCGCAAAAAGGCCCCAATCCTGAAAATGCACCCCAAGATCGAAAAATGACGACAAGACCAATAAAGAACCACAAGCCCGAAAAAACCCCAAGCCGGAAAGAGGACCCCAAGATCGAAAAGGACCCCAAGCCAGAATAAGGACCCCAAGTTCGAAAAAGGACCATAGGCCCGAAAAAGGACCCGAAGACCGAAAAAGACAAGCCCGAAAAAGGACCCCAAGACCGAAAAAGGACCATAAGCCCGAAATAGGACCCCAAGTTGGCAAAAGAACCCAAGCCCGAAAAAAACACCACAAGCCCGAAAAAGGATCACAAGACTACAAGCCTGAAAGAGGACCCCAAGTCCAAAAAAGTCCCCAATCCCAAAAAAGGACCCCAAACCCGAAAAAGGACCCCAAGCCCGAAAAAAGAACCCAAGATCGAAAAAGGACCCTTAGCCCGAAAAGGGACCCCAAGCCTGGAAAAGTAAACCAGAAAAAGTTCACAAGCCCGAAAGAGGACACTAAGCCTGAAAAAGCACCCCGAGCCCGAAAAAGGACCACAAGCCCGAAAACGACCCCAAGCCCGAAAAAGGACCGTAAGCCCGCAAAAGTAACTCTAGCCTGAAAAAGGACCCCAATCCCGAAAAATACCCCAAGCTCGAAAAACACCCCAAGCCAGAAAAAGGACCCCAAGACCAACAAGGACCCCAAGCCCGAAAAAGGACCCCAAGTTCGAAAAAAACCCCAAGCCCGATAAAAGACCCCAAGCCCGAAAAAGTACCTCAGGCCCGAAAAGCACTCCAAGCCCGAAACAGGACCCTAATCCCGAAAAAGAACCCCAGCCCGAAAAAGAGCACCAAGCCCGAAAAAGAGCCCCAAGCCCGAAAGAGTATCTCAAGTTTGAAAAAGGATTTCAAGCCCGAAAAAGGACCCTAAGCCTGAAAAAGGACCCCAAGCTCGAAAAAGACAACAAGTCCGAAAAAGACCCCAAGCCCGAAAAAGGACCCCAAGCCCAAAAAGGACCCCAATCCGAAAAAAGGCCCACAAGCCCGAATAAGCACCACAAGATAACAAGCTTGAAAGAGGATACCAAGCCCGAAAAGGACCCCAAGCCCGAAAAAGGAGCCCAAGTATGAAAAAGGGGCCCAAGCCCGAAAAAGGACCCCAAGCTTGAAAAAGCACCCCAAGCCCGAAAAAGCAACCCAAGCCCGTAAAAGGACCCAAAGTTCTAAAAAGGACCGCAAGCCCGAAAAAGGACACGAAGCTTGAAAAAGACCGAAAAGGACCCCAAACCCGAAAGAGGAGCACAAGCCCGAAAAAGCAGCCCAATCCCGAAAAACGACCCCAAGCCAGAAAAAGCACCCTAAGCCCGAAAAAGCACCCCAAGCCCGTAAAAGGACCCCAATTTCTAAAAAGGACTCCAAGCCCGAAAAAGGACCCCAAGCCCGAAAAAAACAAGCCCGAAAAAAACAAGCCCGAAAAAAACAAGCCCGAAAAAGACTCCAAGCCCGAAAAAGGACCCCAAGCCCGAAAAATGACCACAAGTTCGAATAAGTACCCAAGCCCGAAAAAGGACACCAAGCCCGAAAAAGGACACCAAGCCCGAAAAAGGATCACAAGACAACAAGCCTGAAAAAGGACCCCAAGTCCAAAAAAGTCCCCAAGCCCAAAAAAGGCACCTGGCCCGAAAAAGGACCCCAAGCCCGAAAAATGAACCCAAGATCGAAAAAGGATCACAAGCCCGAAAAAGACCCCAAGCCCGAAAAAGGACCCCATGCCCGAAAAATGACCCCAAGCACGAAAACGGGTCCCAAACCCGAAAAAGGGCATCAAGTCCGAAAAAGACCAAAAGCCCGCAAAAGGGCCCAAAGCCTTAAAAATCACCCCAAGATCGAAAATGGACGACAAGCTGAAAAACGGACCCCAAGACCAAAAAACCCCAAGCCAGAAAGAAGACCCCAAGATCGAAAAGGACCCCAAGCCCGAAAAAGGAGCCCAAGTATGAAAAAGGGGCCCAAGCCCGAAAAAGGACCCCAAGCTTGAAAAAGCACCCCAAGCCCGAAAAAGCAACCCAAGCCCGTAAAAGGACCTAAAGTTCTAAAAAGGACCGCAAGCCCGAAAAAGAACACGAAGCTTGAAAAATACTGAAAAGGACCCCAAACCCGAAAGAGGAGCACAAGCCCGAAAAAGCAGCCCAATCCCGAAAAACGACCCCAAGCCAGAAAAAGCACCCTAAGTCCGAAAAAGCACCCCAAGCCCGTAAAAGGACCCCAATTTCTAAAAAGGACTCCAAGCCCGAAAAAGGACCCCAAGCCCGAAAAAAACAAGCCCGAAAAAAACAAGCCCGAAAAAAACAAGCCCGAAAAAGGACTTCAAGCCCGAAAAAGGACCCCAAGCCCGAAAAATGACCACAAGTTCGAATAAGTACCCAAGCCCGAAAAAGGACACCAAGCCCGAAAAAGGACACCAAGCCCGAAAAAGGACACCAAGCCCGAAAAAGGATCACAAGACAACAAGCCTGAAAAAGGACCCCAAGTCCAAAAAAGTCCCCAAGCCCAAAAAAGGCACCTGGCCCGAAAAAGGACCCCAAGCCCGAAAAATGAACCCAAGATCGAAAAAGGATCACAAGCCCGAAAAAGACCCCAAGCCCGAAAAAGGACCCCATGCCCGAAAAATGACCCCAAGCACGAAAACGGGTCCCAAACCCGAAAAAGGGCATCAAGTCCGAAAAAGACCAAAAGCCCGCAAAAGGGCCCCAAGCCTTAAAAATCACCCCAAGATCGAAAATGGACGACAAGCTGAAAAACGGACCCCAAGACCAAAAAACCCCAAGCCAGAAAGAAGACCCCAAGATCGAAAAGGACCCCAAGCCCGAAAAAGACCCCAAGTTCGAAAAAAACAACAAGCCGGAAAAAGCACCCCAAGCCCGAAGAAGGACCATGAGCCGGAAAAAGGACCACAGGACTACAAGCTTGAAAGAGGACCCCAAGCCCGAAAAGGATCCCAAGTCCGAAAAAGGATCCCAAGCCCGAAAAGGGACCCCAAGCCCGAAGAAGGACCCCAAGCCCGAAGAAGGACCATGAGCCGGAAAAAGGACCACAATACTACAAGCTTCAAAGAGGACCCCAATCCCGAAAATTACCCCAAGCTCGAAAAACACCCCAAGCCAGAAAAAGGACCCCAAGACAGAAAAGGACCCCAAGCCCGAAAAAGGACCCCAAGATCGAAAAAAAACCCCAAGTATGAAAAAGAACCCCAGCCTGAAAGAGGACCATAAGCCCGAAAAAGAACCACAAAACTACAAGCCTATAAGAGGACCCCAAGCCCGAAAAGGACCCCAAGCCCAAAAAAGGACCCCAAATTCGAAAAAAGGTCCCAAAGCAGGAAAAAGTACCCAAAGCCCGAAAAAGACCACAAGCCCGAAAAAGGACCCCAAGCCCGAAAAAGGACCCCAAGCCCGAAAAAGTACGACAAGCCCAAAAAAGGACCCCAAGTCCGAAAAAGGACCACAAGCCCGAAAAAGGACCCCAAGCCCGAAAAAGGACCCCAAGTTCGAAAAAAAACCCAAACCCGAAAAAGTACCTCAAGCCCGAAAAGGACTCCAAGCCCGAAAAAGGACCCTAATCCCGAAAAAGAACCCAAGCACGAAAAAGAGCACCAAGCCCGAAAAAGAACCCCAAGCCCGAAAGAGGATCTCAAGTTCGCAAAAGGATCCCAAGCCCGAAAAAGGTCCCCAAGCCCGAAAAAGGACCCCAAGCTCGAAAAAGACAACAAGCCCGAAAAAGACCCCAAGCCCGAAAAAGGACCCCATGCCCGAAAAAGGACCCCAAGCCGGAAAAAGGCCCGCAAGCCCGAAAAAGGACCCCAAGCCCGAAAAAGGACCCGAAGCACGAAAAGGACCACAAGCCCGAAAAAGCACCACAAGACAACAAGCTTGAAAGAGGATCCATGCCCGAAAAAGGACCCTAATCCCGAAAAAGAACCCAAGCCCGAAAAGAGCACCAAGCCCGAAAAAGAACCCCAAGCCCGAAAGAGGATCTCAAGTTCGCAAAAGGATCCCAAGCCCGAAAAAGTTCCCCAAGCCCGAAAAAGGACCCCAAGCTCGAAAAAGACAACAAGCCCGAAAAAGACCCCAAGCCCGAAAAAGGACCCCATGCCCGAAAAAGGACCCCAAGCCGGAAAAAGGCCCGCAAGCCCGAAAAAGGACCCCAAGCCCGAAAAAGGACCCAAAGCCTGAAAAAGGACCACAAGCCCGAAAAAGCACCACAAGACAACAAGCTTGAAAGAGGATCCCAAGCCCGAAAAGGACCCCAAGCCCGAAAAAGGAGTCCAAGCCTGAAAAAGCACCCTAGCCCGAAAATGCACCCCAAACCCGTAAAAGGAGCCCAAGCCTGAAAAAGGACCCCAAGCCCGAAAATGACCCCAAGCCCAAAAAATGACACGAAGCTTGAACAAGACCACAAGCCCGAAAAAGGACCCTAAACCCGAAAAGCGACCCTAAGCCCGAAGAAGGATCATATGCCGGAAAAAGGACCACAAGACTACAAGCTTGAAAGAGGACTCCAAGCCCGAAATGGACCCCAAGCCCGAAAAAGAATCCCAAACACGAAAAAGGGGCCCAAGCCCGAAAAAGGACCCCTAGTCTGAAAAAGCACCCAACGCCCGAAAAAGCACCCCAAGAACGTAAAAGGACCCCAAGTTCTAAAAAGGACCCCAAGCCCGAAAAAGGACACGAAGCTTGAAAAAGACCACAAGCCCGAAAAAGGACATCAAGTTCGAAAAATACCCAAGCCCGAAAAAAAACCCGAAGCCAGGAAAAGGACCCCAAGCCTAAAGAAGTACCATAAGCCGGAAAAAGGACCACAAGACTACAAGCTTGAAAGAGGAGCCCAAGCCCAAAAAACGACCCCAAGCCCGAAAAAGGACCTCAATCACGAAAAAGACCACAAGCCCGAAAAAGGACCCCAAGCCCGAAAAATACCCTAAGCCCGAAAATGAACTCAAAGTCTGAAAAAGGATCCAAATCCCGAAAAATGACCCCAAGCCAGAAAAATACCCCAAGCCCGAAAAATGACCCCAAGCCTGAAAAAGACCCCAAGACCGAGAAAGGACCCCAAGTTCGAAAAAGAACCCCAGCCTGACAAAGGACCATAAGCCCGAAAAAGGACCACAAGACTACAAGCCTGAAAGAGGACCCTAAGCCCGAAAAGGACCCCAAGCCCGAAAAGGACCCCAAGTTCGAAAAAGGACCATAAGCCCGAAAAAGCACTTCAAGCCCGAAAAAATAGCTCAAGTCCGAAAAAGAACCCCACGCCCGAAAAAGGACCCCCAGCCCGAAAAAGGATCCTAAGTCCGGAAAAGGATATCAAGCTCCAAAAAGGACCCCAAGCCCGAAAAAGGACCACAAACCCGAGAAAGGATCCCAACCCCGAAAAAGGACCCCAAGATCGAAAAATGACCCAAAGCTCGAAAAAGACCACAAGCCCGAAAAAGGACCCCAAGCCTGAAAAAGGACCACATGCCCGGAAAAGGACCCCTAGCCCGAAAATGGACCCCAAGTACGAAAAAGAACCCAAGCCCGAAAAAGTACCATTAGCCCGAAAATGGACCACAAAACTACAAGCCTGAAAGAGGACCCCAAGTCCGAAAATGTTCCCAAGCCCAAAAAAGGACACCTAGCCCGAAAAATGACCCCAAGCCCGCAAAATGAACCCAAGCCCGAAAAAGGAGCACAAGCCCGAAAAAGGACCCCAAGCCCGAAAAAGACCCAAGCCCGAAAAAGAACCCCAATTACGGAAAAGGACACAAAGCCCGAAAAAGGATCTCAAGTTCGAAAAAGGACCCCCAGCCAGAAACAGGTTCCCAAGCCCGAAAAAGGACCCCAAGTTCGAAAAAGACAACAAGCCCGAAAAAGGAACCCAAGCCCGAAAAAGGACCCCAAGCCCGAAAAAGGAACCCAAGCCAGAAGAAGGCCATAAGCCAGAAAAAGGACCACAACACTACAAGTTTGAAAGAGGACCCCAAGCCAGAAAAATGACCCCCAGCCCGAAAAAGGACCCCAAGCCCAAAAAAGGACCCCAAGCCCGAAAATGGACCCCAAGCCCGAAAAGGACCACAAGCCCGAAAAATGAACCCAAACCTGAAAAAGACCCCAAGCCCGAAAAAGGACACGAAACTTGAAAAAGACCACAAGCCCGAAAGAGGACCATATGACCGAGAATGGACCCTAAACCCGAAGAAGGACCATATGCCGGAAAAAGTACCACAAGACTACAAGCTTCAAAGAGGACCGCAAGCCCAAAAAGACCCCAAGCCCGAAAGAGGAGCACAAGCCCGAAAAGGGGGCCCAATCCCGAAAAAGGACCCCAGGCCTGAAAAAGCACCCCAAGCCCGAAAAAGCACCCCATCCCCGCTAAAGGACCACAAGTTCTAAAAAGGACCCCAAGCCCGAAAAAGACCCCAAGCCCGAAAAAGGACCCCAAGCCCGAAAAAGACCCCAAGCCCGAAAAAAACCCCAAGCCCGAAAAATGAACCTAAGCCCGAAAACGGACCTCAAGTCCGTAAAAGGACATCAAGCCCGAAAAAGGACCTAAGCCCGAAAAAGGACCCCACTCCAGAAAAAGGACCATACGCCGGAGAAAGGACCACAAGACTTGAAAGAGGACCCCAAGCCCGAAAAAGGACCCCCACCCTAAAAAATGAACATGAGCCCGAAAAAGGACCAGAAGCCCGAAAAAGGACCAGAAGCCTGAAAAAGGACCGCAAGTTCGTAAAAGGACCCCAAGCTTGAAAAAGGTCCCCAAGTCCGAAAAAGGACCCAAAGCCTGATAAAGACCACAAGCTCACAAAAGTACCTCAAGCACGAAAAGGACTTCAAGCTCGAAAAAAGACCCCAATCCCGAAAAAGAACCCAGGCCGAAAAAAGAGCCCCAAGACCGAAAAAGGATCTCAAGTTCGAAAAAGGTCCCCAAGATCGAAAAAGGTCCTCAAGCCCGAAAAAGGACCCCAAGCTCGAAAAAGACAACCAGCCCGTAAAAAGATCCCAAACCCGAAAAAGGACCCCAAGCCCGAAGAAGGACCTCAAGGAAAGAGCATCCCAAGCCCGAAGAAGGACCTCAAGCCCGAAAAAGGACCCAAAGCCTTAAAAAGGACCCCAAGTCCGAAAAAGGACCACAAGACCACAAGTTTGAAAAAGGACCTGAAGCCCGAAATGGACCCCCGGCCCGAAAAAGGAGCCTAAAAACGAAAAAGGGGCCCAAGCCCGAAAAAGGACCCCAAGCCTGAAAAAACACCCCACGTCCGAAAAAGCACCCCAAGCCCGTAAAAGGACCCCAAGTTCTAAAAAGGATCCCAAGCCCGAAAAAGACCCCAAGCACGAAAAAGGACACGGAGCTTGAAAAAGACCACAAGCTCGAAAAAAGACCCCAAACCCGAAAAATACCCCAAGCCCGAAAAAGGACCCGAAGCCTGAAAAAGGACCCCAAGCCCGAAGAAGTACCATAAGCCGGAAAAAGTACCACAAGACTACAAGCTTGAAAGAGGAGCCCAAGCCCGAAAAAGGACCACAAGCCCGAAAAAGGACCCCAACCCCGAAAAAGGACCCCAAGGTTGAAAAAGGATCCAAAGCTCGAAAAAGGACCACAAGCCCGAAAAAGGACCCCAAGCCTGAAAAGCACCCCAAGCCCGAAAAAGGTCGACAATCCAAAAAAACACCCTAAACCCGAAAAAGGACCACAAGCCCGGAAAAGGACCCCAAGCCCGAAAATGGACCCCAATTTCGAAAAAGAACCCAAGCCCGAAAAAGGATCTCAAGTTCGAAAAAGACCCTAAGCCAGAAAAAAGACCCCAAGCCCAAAAAAGGACCTCACGCTCGAAAAAGACAACAAGCCCGAAAAAGGACCCCAAGCCCGAAGAAGGCCATAAGCCAGAAAAAGGACTACAAGACTACAAGTTTAAAAAAAGACCCCAATCCCGAAAAAGACCCCAAACCCGAAAAGGACCACTAGCCTGAAAAATTAACCCAAGCCTGAAAAAGACCCCAAGCCCGAAAAAGACCCCAAGCCTGAAAAAGGACACGAAGCTTGAAAAAGACCACAAGCCCGAAAAAGGACCTTTAGCCCGAAAAGGGACCCTTGGCTCGAAGATGGACCATATGCCGGAAAAAGGACCATAAGACTGCAAGCTTGAAAGAGGATCGCAAGCCCGAAAAAGACCCCAAGCCCGAAAGAGGAGCACAAGCCCGAAAAGGGGGCCCAATCCCGAAAAAGGATCCCAAACCTGAAAAAGCACCCCAATCCCAAAAATGCACCCCCAAGCCTGTAAAAGGACCCCAAGTCCGAAAAAGACCACAAGCCCGAAAAAGGAACCCAAGCCTGAAAAAGGACGCCACGCCCGAAAAAGGACCAAAAGCCGGAGAAAGAACCACAAGACTACAAGCTAGAAAGAGGACCCCGAACCCGAAAAGGACCCCAAGCCCGAAAAAGGACTCCAAGCCCGAAAAAGGACCCCAAGCCCAAAAAGGACCAGAAGCCCGAAAAAGGACCCCAAGTTCGTAAAAGGACCCCAAGCCTGAAAAAGGACCCCAAGTCCGAAAAAGGACCCCAAGCCCGAAAAAGACCACAAGCTCACAAAAGTACCTCAATCACGAAAAGGACTTCAAGCTCGAAAAAGGACCCCAATCCTGAAAAAAAACCCAAGCCGAAAAAAAATGGCCCCAAGCCCGAAAAAGGATCACAAGTTCGAAAAAGGTCCCCAAGATCGAAAAAGGTCCCTAAGCCCGAAAAAGGACCCCAAGCTCGAAAAAGACAACAAGCCTGAAAAAGCATCCCAAACCCGAAAAAGGACCCCAAGGCCGAAGAAGGACCATAAGCCGGAAAAAGGACTACACGCTTGAAAGAGAATCCCAAGCCCGAAGAAGGACCCCAAGCCCGAAAAAGGACCCCAAGCCCGAAAAAGACCACAAGCCCGAAAAAGAACCCCAAGTCTTAAAAAGGACCTCAAGCCCGAAAAAGGACCACAAGACTACAAGCTTAAAAGAGGACCCCAAGCCCGAAATGGATCCCAAGCCCGAAAAAGGAGCCCAAACACGAAAAAGTGGCCCAAGCCCGAAAAAGGACCCCAAGCCTGAAAAAGCACCCCACGCCCGAAAGAGGACCCCAAGCCCATAAAACGACCCCAAGTTCTAAAAAGGACCCCAAGCCCGAAAAAGACCCCAAGCACGAAAAAGGACACGAAGCTTGAAAGAGCACCCCAAGCCCGAAGAAGGACCCCAAGCCCGAAAAAGGACCCCAAGCCCGAAAAAGACCACAAGCCTGAAAAAGAACCCCAAGCCTTAAAAAGGACCTCAAGCCCGAAAAAATTAGCTCAAGCCCGAAAAAGAGCCCCAAGCCCGAAAAAGGAGCCCAAACACGAAAAAGTGACCCAAGCCCGAAAAAGGACCCCAAGCCTGAAAAAGCACCCACGCCCGAAAAAGCACCCCAAGCCCATAAAACGACCCCAAGTTCTAAAAAGGACCCCAAGCCCGAAAAAGACCCCAAGCACGAAAAAGGACACGAAGCTTGAAAGAGCACCCCAAGCCCGAAGAAGGACCCCAAGCCCGAAAAAGGACCCCAAGCCCGAAAAATACCACAAGCGCGAAAAAGGACCCCAAGCCTTAAAAAGGACCTCAAGCCCGAAAAAGGACCACAAGACTACAAGCCTGAAAGAGGACCTCAAGCCCGAAAAGGACCCCAAGCCCGAAAAAGGACTTCAAGCCCGAAAAAATTAGCTCAAGCCCGAAAAATAACACCAAGCCCGAAAAAGGACCCTAAGCTCGAAGATGGACCATATGCCGGAAAAAGGACCACAAGACTACAAGCTTGAAAGAGGATTGCAAGCCCGAAAAGGACCCCAAGCCAGAAAGAGGAGCACAAGCACGAAAAGGGGGCTCAATCCCTAAAAAGGACCCCAAACCTGAAAAAGCACCCCAATCCCGAAAATGCAACCCAAGCCCTTAAAAAACCCCATGTTCTAAAAATGAAACCAAGCCCGAAAAAAGAACCCAAACCCGAAAAAGACCACAAGCCTGGAAGAGGACCCCAAGCCCGAAAAAGATCCCAAGCCCGAAAAAGGACCCCAAGCCCGAAAAATGAACCTAAGCCCGAAAAAGGACCAGAAGCCCGAAAACGGACCTCAAGTTCGTAAAAGGACCCCAAGCCTGAAAAAGGACCCCCAGTCCGAAAAAGACCACAAGCCCGAAAAAGGAACCCCTATCCCGAAAAAGGACGCCACGCCCAAAAAAGGAAGATAAGCCGGAGAAAGGACCACAAGACTACAAGCTTGAAAGAGGACCCCGAGCCCGAAAAAGGACTCCAAGCCCGAAAAAGACCCCAAGCCCAAAAAATGAACATAAGCCCGAAAAAGGGCCAGAATCCCGAAAAAGGGCCAGAAGCCCGAAAAAGGGCCAGAAGCCCGAAAAAGGACCCCAAGTTCGTAAAAGGACTCCAAGTCTGAAAAAGGACCCCAAGTGCGAAAAAGGACCCCAAGCCCGAAAAAGACCACAAGCCCGAAAAAGTACCTCAATCACGAAAAGGACTTCAAGCTCGAAAAAGGACCCAAATCCTGAAAAAAAACCCAAGCCGAAAAAAGTGCCCCAAGCCCGAAAAAGGATCACAAGTTCGAAAAAGGTCCCCAAGATCGAAAAAGGTCCCCAAGCCCGAAAAAGGACACGAAGCTCGAAAAAGACAACAAGCCCGAAAAAGGATCCCAACCCGAAAAAGGACCCCAAGCCCGAAAAATGAACTTAAGCCCGAAAAAGGACCAGAAGCCCGAAAACGGACCTCAAGTTCGTAAAAGGACCCCAAGCCTGAAAAAGGACCTCAAGTCCGAAAAAAACCACAAGCCCGAGAAAGGACCCCAAGCCCGAAAAAGGACCCCACGCCCGAAAAACAACCATAAGCCGGAGAAAAGACCACAAGACTACAAGCATGAAAGAGGACCCCAAGCCCGAAAAGTATCCCATGCCCGAAAAAGGACCCCAAGCTAGAAAAATGAACATAAGCCCGAAAAAGGACCAGAAGCCCGAAAAAGGACCCCAAGTTCGTAAAAGGACCCCAAGCCTGAAAAAGGACCCCAAGTCCGAAAAAGGACCCATAAGCCCGAAAAAGACCACAAGTCCAAAAAAGTACCTCAATCACGAAAAGGACTTCAAGCTCGAAAAACGACCCCAATCCTGAAAAAAAACCCAAGCCGAAAAAAGTGCCCCAAGCCCGAAAAAGGACCACAAGTTCGAAAAAGGTCCCCAAAATCGAAAAAGGTCCCCAAGCCCGAAAAAGGACACGAAGCTCGAAAAAGACAACAAGCCCGAAAAAGGATCCCAAACTCGAAAAAGGACCCCAAGCCCGAAAAAGACCACAAGCCCGAAAGAGGACCCCAAGCCCGAAAAATGAACCTAAGCCCGAAAAAGTACCAGAAGCCCGAAAACGGACCTCAAGTTCGTAAAAGGACCCCAAGCCTGAAAAAGGACCTCCAGTCCGAAAAAGACCACAAGCCCGAGAAAGGACCCCAAGCCCGAAAAATGAACATAAGCCCGAAAAAGGACCTCAAGTTCGTAAAAGGACCCCAAGCCTGAAAAAGGACCTCAAGTCCGAAAAAGACCACAAGCCCGAGAAAGGACTCCAAGCCCGAAAAATGAACCTAAGCCCGAAAAAGGACCAGAAGCCCGAAAACGGACCTCAAGTTCGTAAAAGGACCCCAAGCCAGAAAAAGGACCTCCAGTCCGAAAAAGACCACAAGCCCGAGAAAGGACCCCAAGCCTGAAAAAGGACCCCACGCCCGAAAAACAACCATAAGCCGGAGAAAAGACCACAAGACTACAAGCTTGAAAGAGGACCCCAAGCCCGAAAAGTACCCCAAGCCCGAAAAAGGACCCCAAGCCCGAAAAATGAACATAAGCCCGAAAAAGGACCAGAAGCCCGAAAAAGGACCCCAAGTTCGTAAAAGGACCCCAAGCCTGAAAAAGGACCCCAAGTCCGAAAAAGGACCCATAAGCCCGAAAAAGACCACAAGCCCAAAAAAGTACCTCAATCACGAAAAGGACTTCGAAGTTCGAAAAAGGACCCCAATCCTGAAAAAAACCTAAGCCGAAAAAAGTGCCCCAAGCCCGAAAAAGGATCACAAGTTCGAAAAAGGTCCCCAAGATCGAAAAAGGTCCCCAAGCCCGAAATAGGACACGAAGCTCGAAAAAGACAACAAGCCCGAAAAAGGATCCCAAACCCGAAAAAGGACCCCAAGCCCGAAAAAGACCACAAGCCCGAAAGAGGACCCCAAGCCCGAAAAATGAACCTAAGCCTGAAAAAGGACCAGAAGCCCGAAAACGGACCTCAAGTTCGTAAAAGGACCCCAAGCCTGAAAAAGGACCTCAAGTCCGAAAAAGACCACAAGCCCGAGAAAGGACCCCAAGCCCGAAAAAGGACCCCACGCCCGAAAAACAACCATAAGCCGGAGAAAAGACCACAAGACTACAAGCTTGAAAGAGGACCCCAAGCCCGAAAAGTACCCCAAGCCCGAAAAAGGACCCCAAGCCCGAAAAATGAACATAAGCCCGAAAAAGGACCAGAAGCCCGAAAAAGGACCCCAAGTTCGTAAAAGGACCCCAAGCCTGAAAAAGGACCCTAAATCCGAAAAAGGACCCATAAGCCCGAAAAAGACCACAAGCCCAAAAAAGTACCTCAATCACGAAAAGGACTTCAAGCTCGAAAAAGGACCCCAATCCTGAAAAAAACCCAAGCCGAAAAAAGTGCCCCAAGCCCGAAAAAGGACACGAAGCTCGAAAAAGACAACAAGCCCGAAAAAGGATCCCAAACCCGAAAAAGGACCCCAAGCCCGAAAGAGGACCCCAAGCCCGAAAAATGAACCTAAGCCCGAAAAAGGACCAGAAGCTCGAAAACGGACCTCAAGTTCGTAAAAGGACCCCAAGCCTGAAAAAGAACCTCAAGTCCGAAAAAAAACCACAAGCCCGAGAAAGGACCCCAAGCCCGAAAAAGGACCCCACGCCCGAAAAACAACCATAAGCCGGAGAAAAGATCGCAAGACTACAAGCTTGAAAGAGGACCCCAAGCCCGAAAAGTACCCCAAGCCCGAAAAAGGACCCCAAGCCCGAAAAATGAACATAAGCCCGAAAAAGGACCAGAAGCCCGAAAAAGGACCCCAAGTTCGTAAAAGGACCCCAAGCCTGAAAAAGGACCCCAAGTCCGAAAAAGGACCCATAAGCCCGAAAAAGACCACAAGCCCAAAAAAGTACCTCAATCACGAAAAGGACTTCAAGCTCGAAAAAGGACCCCAATCCTGAAAAAAAACCCAAGCCGAAAAAAGTGCCCCAAGCCCGAAAAAGGACACGAAGCTCGAAAAAGACAACAAGCCCGAAAAAGGATCCCAAACCCGAAAAAGGACCCCAAGCCCGAAAGAGGACCCCAAGCCCGAAAAATGAACCTAAGCCCGAAAAAGGACCAGAAGCTCGAAAACGGACCTCAAGTTCGTAAAAGGACCCCAAGCCTGAAAAAGAACCTCAAGTCCGAAAAAAAACCACAAGCCCGAGAAAGGACCCCAAGCCCGAAAAAGGACCCCACGCCCGAAAAACAACCATAAGCCGGAGAAAAGATCGCAAGACTACAAGCTTGAAAGAGGACCCCAAGCCCGAAAAGTACCCCAAGCCCGAAAAAGGACCCCAAGCCCGAAAAATGAACATAAGCCCGAAAAAGGACCAGAAGCCCGAAAAAGGACCCCAAGTTCGTAAAAGGACCCCAAGCCTGAAAAAGGACCCCAAGTCCGAAAAAGGACCCATAAGCCCGAAAAAGACCACAAGCCCTAAAAGTACCTCAATCACGAAAAGGACTTCAAGCTCGAAAAAGGACCCCAATCCCTAAAAAGAACCCAGCCCGAAAAAAGAGCCCCAAGCCCGAAAAAGGATCTCAAGTTCGAAAAAGGTCCCCATGATCGAAAAAGGTCCCCAAGCCCGAAAAAGGACCCCAAACTCGAAAAAGACAACAAGCCCGTAAAAGGATTCCAAACCCGAAATAGGACCCCAAGCCCGAAGAAGGACCCCAAGCCTGAAAAAGCACCCCTCGCCCGAAAAAGCACCCGAAGCCCGTAAAAGGACTCCAAGTTCTAAAAAGGACCCCAAGCACGAAAAAGGACACGAAGCTTGAAAAAGGCCACAAGCCCGAAAAAAGACCCAAGCCCGAAAAATACCCCAAGCCCGAAAAAGGACCCGAAGCCTGAAAAAGGACCCAAAGCCCGAAGAAGTACCATAAGCCGGAAAAAGGACCACAAGACTACAAGCTTGAAAGAGGAGCCCAAGCCCAAAAAAGGACCCCAAGCCCGAAAAGGACCCCAAGCCCGAAAAAGACCACAAGCCCGAAAAAGGACCCCAAGCCCGAAAAAGACCACAAGCCCGAAAAAGAACCCCAAGCCTTAAAAAGGACCTCAAGCCCGAAAAAGGGCCAAGAGCTTGAAAGTTTGAAAGAGGACCCCAAGCCCGAAATGGACCCCAAGCCCGAAAAAGGAGCCCAAACACGAAAAAGTGGCCCAAGCCCGAAAAAGGACCCCAAGCCTGAAAAAGCACCCCTCGCCCGAAAAAGCACCCGAAGCCCGTAAAAGGACTCCAAGTTCTAAAAAGGACCCCAAGCCCGAAAAGCACGAAAAAGGACACGAAGCTTGAAAAAGGCCACAAGCCCGAAAAAAGACCCAAAGCCCGAAAAATACCCCAAGCCCGAAAAAGGACCCGCAGCCTGCAAAAGGACCCAAAGCCCGAAGAAGTACCATAAGCCAGAAAAAGGACCACAAGACTACAAGCTTGAAAGAGGAGCCCAAGCCCAAAAAAGGACCCCAAGCCCGATAAAGGACCCCAAACTCGAAAAAGACAACAAGCCCGTAAAAGGATTCCAAACCCGAAAAAGGACCCCAAACCCGAAGAAGGGCCATAAGCCGGAAAAAGGACCACAAGATTTCAAGCTTGAAAGAGCACCCCAAGCCCAAAGAAGGACCCCAAGCCTGAAAAAGCACCCCTCGCCCGAAAAAGCACCCGAAGCCCGCAAAAGGACTCCAAGTTCTAAAAAGGACCCCAAGCCCGAAAAGCACGAAAAAGGACACGAAGCTTGAAAAAGGCCACAAGCCCGAAAAAAGACCCAAAGCCCGAAAAAGGGCTAGCCCGAAAGAGGACACCAAGCCTGTAAAAGCACCCCTAGCCCGAAAAAGGACCACAAGCCCGAAAAAGACCCCATGCCCGAAAAAGGACCGTAAGCCCGCAAAAGTAATTCTAGCCCGAAAAAGGACCCCAATCCCGAAAAATACCCCAAGCTCGAAAAACACCCCTAGCCAGAAAAAGGACCCCAAGACCAACAAGGACCCCAAGCCCGAAAAAGGACCCCAAGTTCGAAAAAAAACCCCAATCCCGAAAAAAGACCCCAAGCCCGAAAAAGTACCTCAAGCCCGAAAAACACTCCAAGCCGGAAACAGGACCTTAATCCCGAAAAAGAACCAAAGCCCGAAAAAGAGCACCAAGCCCGAAAAAGAGCACCAAGCCCGAAAAAGAGCCCCAAGCCCAAAAAAGGACCCCAAGCCGAAAAAAGGCCCACAAGCCCGAAAAAGCACCACAAGACAACAAGCTTGAAAGAGGATCCCAAGCCCGAAAAGGATCCCAAACCCGAAAAAGAATCCCAAGCCCGAAAAAGGGGCCCAAGCCCGAAAAAGGAGGCCAAGCCTGAAAAAGCACCCCAAGCCCGAAAAAGCACCCCAAGCCCGTAAAAGGACCCCAAGTTCTAAAAGGGACCCCAAGCCCGAAGAAGACCCCAAGCCCGAAAAAGGACACGAAGCATGAAAAAGACCACAATCCCGAAAAGGACCCTAAACCCGAAAATGGACCCTAAGCCCGAAGAAGGACCTTATACCGGAAAAAGGACCACATGACTACAAGCTTGAAAGAGGATCCCAAGCCCGAAACGGACCGCAAACCCGAAAGAGGAGCACAAGCCCGAAAAAGAGGCCCAATCCCGAAAAACGACCCCAAGCCTGAAAAAGCACTCCAAGCCCGAAAAAGCACCCCAATCCCGTAAAAGGACCCCAATTTCTAAAAAGGACCCCAAGCCCGAAAAACACCCCAAGCCCGAAAAAGGACCCCAGGCCCGAAAAAGACCCCAAGCCCGAAAAAGAACCCCAAGCCCGAAAAATGAACCTATGCTCGAAAAAGGACCAGAAGCCCGAAAACGGACCTCAACTTCCTAAAAGGACCCCAAGCCTGAAAAAGGACCCCAAGTCCGAAAAAGACCACAAGCCCGAAAAAGGACCCCAAGCCCGAAAATGGACCCCACGCCCGAAAAAGGACCATAAGCCGGAGAAAGGACCACAAGACTACAAGCTTGAAAGAGGACCCCAAGCCCGAAAAGGACCCCAATCCAGAAAAAGGACCCCAAGCCCGAAAAAGGACACCAAGCCCGAAAAATGAACATAAGCCCGAAAAAGGACCAGAAGCCCGAAAAAGGCCCCAAGTTCGTAAATGGACCAGAAGCCCGAAAAAGGACCCCAAGTTCGTAAATGACCCCAAGCCTGAAAAAGGACCCCAAGTTCGAAAAGAGACCCCAAGCCCGAAAAATACAACAAGCCCAAAAAGTACCTCAAGCACGAAAAGGACTTCAAGCTCGAAAAAGGACCCCAATCCCGAAAAAGAACCCAAGCCCGAAAAAGAGCCCCAAGCCCGAAAAAGGATCTCAAGTTCGAAAAAGGTCCTTAAGCCCGAAAAAGGTTCCCAAGCCCGAAAAAGGACCCCAAGCTCGAAAAAGACAACAAGCCCGTAAAAGGATCCCAAAGCCCGAAAAAGGACCAAAAGCCCGAAGAAGGACCATAAGCCGGAAAAAGGACCACAAGACTACAAGCCTGAAAGAGGACCCTAAGCCCGAAGAAGGACTCCAAGCCCGAAAAAGGACCACAAGCCCAAAAAGGGACCCCAAGCCCAAAATGGGACCCCAAGCCCGAAAAAGACCTCAAGCCCGAAAAAGACCACAAGCCCGAAAAAGGACCCCAAGCCTTGAAAACGACCCCAAGCCCGAAAAAGGATCACAAGACTACAAGCTTGAAAGAGGACCCCAAGCCCGAAATGGACCCCAAGCCCGAAAAATGAGCCCAAACACGAAAAAGGGGCCCA
Organism: Topomyia yanbarensis; assembly: GCF_030247195.1. Lineage (NCBI taxonomy): Eukaryota > Metazoa > Arthropoda > Insecta > Diptera > Culicidae > Topomyia > Topomyia yanbarensis. Next base: position 215,055,350 of record NC_080672.1, on the reverse strand, counting down.
AGCCCGAAAAAGGACCCCAAGCCTGAAAAGCACCCAACGCCCGAAAAAGCACCCCAGGCCCGTAAAAGGACCCCAAGTTCTAAAAAGGACCCTGTTGCGGCCAATAAGAAGCAAGACGAATGATTCCAATTTATTAACAATGTATATTGTAACAATTGTTAAAAAATACCTACAATAATTCATCATTACATTTAGTGTGATACAATGTGGTTCTCACTTACGTTTAGTTCTTCTTGCTCTTTATTTAATTCTTCGTAATTGCGTGTCTACGAAATCGCAATGCAATGAATTTGATAGCGAGCTTTAGTAGATCGTTATCTAATTATTTAGGACTGTTAAATTATATAGGTTATCACATTTTAGGTTAACAAATTTGTAGGTTATGAAATTATAGGTTAACAAATTTAGAAGATATCAATTCAAGTAGGCTAATAATTACATAGGTTATCAATTCAATATAGGACATTTCAAAAACCGACTTACTTTGCATAAATTGGTATACAATTCAATGTAACTATTTAATACATAAATTATCGCGTTACTGCAAACCTGCTAGCCTCAGAACACGTTTTAAAGATGATCCTTCTTCTTTCGCTACTCGTGGTCTGTCAGTTATGATCTAACGGCTGCGGTCGTTAATTATAGGGTGATCATCGAAGATCGTCTTGGTGAGTTGTGCCGACCGAGGGGTCGTAACAGTCCCCCCAGGTACGCCTGATTACAGGCTTACGTGTCCTTCGCGACGAACATCTAAAACGGCGATCTTCCTTGCTGGTCGTTCACAAATTCCAGTCTTCGTCTGAATCGTTACCGATCTCATCTGGTTGTATGGCTCTTGATTGATTCCAATGGTCCTAACCCGTGGCCAAAACTCACTGGGACGAAGGTGAACAATATTTTTACACAGGAGACAGTCTGCCCTGATTTTTTCATGCAGGCCTCGTAGTTTCGGATGTCGAAACATCTTATGTATCTCGTTTAGAACGAATTTGGGTTTTCGGTTAGGATACCGAAGATGGAAGTCCTTGATGATTAGCATGATGATGTACTGGTCCGTTAGACCCTGGTTCGGTGCATCCATAATTGCAAATGCACACGCCTCGTTCCTGTCGTGCATGCGCAAGACTCGATCTTTGTCGAGGAATGGATTTAGATTATATACTAGGCTTGATTTTGGAAGAAGTTTGCGTTCCGATGCAACACGCGCTAGAAGACATAACTCATTCCAATACGATGCATATTGAACTTGCTGATAAAGCAAATTCGTTGCTTGTTGCAGCTCACTTGCTGAAAGTGGGCCAGCTTTGAGTTCGATGTTCTTAATTTCACTCTGAACGTAAGTCGTAAATTTGGTGACTGTTGCTGCCGTTTGCAATAAGTGTTTCCATGTCGAGAACTTCTCTATACGAAACAACGGCTCCGTGGTGCTATTTTGATAAAGCAGGCTTGCTCGACTTCCCTCTTTGGTTTCAACGGTGCTAAAAGAATCGACTGTCCATGTATCTCTTGCTTGCCACAGAAATGTTGGCCCTTCGAACCATCGACTGCTGATACTGACATCTGGAGCTCGAGATCGTTTGATTGCTTCATCGACCACCTTATTCTTCGAGTCCACACACTCCCAATTTCCATTATTAATACTAAGCTCACTAACTAGCCAGCCCACGTATGGTGAATAGTTGCTGTGATCTAAACGCTGCGGAAGTTTGAAGATTGCTGGCTGTTCCTCTTTCATTTCTCCGGTGCGAAAAGGCTCAGCTGGCCATGTTACTCGTGTTTGCCATAGGAATTCTGGTCCTTTGTACCATCGACTGATGATGCTGTGGTCTTGGACTCTAGATTGTTTTATTGCAACAACAGTTTTATTGTTTTTCAAATCCACCCATTTCCAGTTTCCAACATTAGTATTTGCTAATATCTTGCTGACTCGCTATCCTGCATGTAAAGAATAACCACAGTGATCTGTATGCAGATGGCATAGGAAATCACTGTTATCGGTCCAACAGAAGTATTTGTTTAGGTAGAAGAATATCACTTTGGATATTGTATTGGCTAGCCGCGCATCGACCACAACACTTTGCAACTCTTGTCTTGGTATGGGTGCTATCGGAATTGGAGCGGCTTTTGACTTTTCCCCGACAATTGAAAATGCCATAGCGCTGTCTAGCTGGGGCAGAAGATACACCGCAACCGAACACCCCACCTCACTAGCATCTACGAAAGTGTGTAGTCGTATAAGGGTATTTGTTCCTGTTCCAAGTAATGTCAAGAACCGATAGCAGCGAGGAATGCTGACATCTTGTACTTCATTACCGTTGTCTCCTCCGACGCAAATCGACGAATAATCTTCATTTAATCCCATCCGCCTTATCCCCTGAAGCATGTTGGATTGATTCGGCTGTTTTAATCTGAGCGGCTGGTTTGTTTGATGCTGAGCCGTATTGGTTGGCTTTGAATAACTTTGTTGTTGTTGTTGTTGGGTGCTGGTGTCAATTCTCAATGGAATTTGCTGTATCGTGATATTTTGTGATTGTGAGCTGATAGAGGGAACTACATCCAGGTTCGTTTCCCGCTGCGGTTCGAAATATTGATTAATATTCATTTCATCGTTTATCCTATTTCCTATCGTTTCATTTGTTTCTTCCTTTGCATCATCTATCGCCGAGGAAGTTTTGCTTACTAATTCCATCAGTAAGCTGTATCGCTTATGAATATAATCACGCAACTGCAAACCTGCTAGCCTCAGAACACGTTTTAAAGATGATCCTTCTTCTTTCGCTACTCGTGGTCTGTCAGTTATGATCTAACGGCTGCGGTCGTTAATTATAGGGTGATCATCGAAGATCGTCTTGGTGAGTTGTGCCGACCGAGGGGTCGTAACAGACCCCAAGCCCGAAAAAGACCCCAAACCCGAAAAAGGACACGAAGCTTGAAAAAGACCACAAGCCCGAAAAGGACTCCAAGCCCGCAAAATACCCCAAGCCCGAAAAAGGACCCGAAGCCTGGAATAGGACCCCAAGCCCGAAGAAGTTCCATAAGCCGGAAAAAGGACCATAAGACTACAAGCTTGAAAGAGGAGCCCAAGCCCAAAAAAGGACCCCAAGCCCGAAAAAGACCACAAGCCCGAAAAAGGACCCCAAGCCCGTAAAATACCTTAAACCCGAAAAAGGACCCAAAGCCTGAAAATGGATCCAAAGGCCGAAAAATGACCCCAAGGCAGAAAAATACCCCAAGCCCGAAAAATGACCCCAAGCCAGAAAAAGACGCCAAGCCCGAGAAAAGACATCAAGTTCGAAAACGAACCCCAGCCTGAAAAAGGACCATAAGCCCGAAAAAGGACCACAAGACTACAAGCCTGAAAGAGGACATAAAGCCCGAGAAGGACCCCAAGCCCGAAAAAGGACCCCAAGCTCGAAAAAGGACCATAAGCCCGAAAAAAAGACTTCAAGCCCGAATAAAAAAGCTTAAGTTAGGAAAGGAACCCCAAGCCCCAATAAGGACTCCCAGCCCGAAAAAAGACCCCAAGCCCGAAAAAAGACATCAAGCACGAAAAGGACCCCACGCCCGCAAAAGGACCCCAAGTCCGAAAAAGGACCCCAATTCCGGATAAGGACACAAAGCCCGAAAAAGTACCCCAAGCCCGAAAAAGACCCCAAGCTCGAAAAACGCCCCCTGCCCGAAAAAGGACCCCAAGACCGAAAATAACCCCAAGCCCGAAAAAGGACCCCAAGTTCGAAAAAGAACCAAAGCCCGAAAAGAGCCCCAAGCCCGAAAAAGGATCTCAAGTTCGAAAAAGGAACCCAAGCCAGAAAAAGGTCCCCAAGCCCGCAAAAGGACCCCAAGCTCGAAAAAGACAACAAGCCCGAAAAAGGACCCCAAGCCCGTAGATCGCCATAAGCCGGAAAAAGGACCACCAGACTACAAGTTTGAAAAAGGACCCCAAGCCCGACAAAGGACCCCAAGATCGAAAAAGGACCCCAAGCCCGATAAAGTACCCCAAGCCCAAAAAGGACCACAAGCCCGAAAAATGAACCCAAGCCTAAGAAAGACCCCAAGCCCGATAAAGACCGCAAGCCCGAAAAAGGACACGAAACTTGAAAAAGACCACAAGCCCGAAAAAGGACCCTAAGCCCGAAAAAGGACCCTAAACCCGAAGAAGGACCATATGCAGGAAAAAGGACCACAAGACTAAAAGATTGAAAGAGGATCCCAGGCCGAAAAGGACCCCAAGCCCGAAAAAGGACCCCAAGCCCGAAAAAGTCCCCAAGCCCGAAAAAGGACCCCATGCCCGAAAAATGAACCTAAGCCCGAAAAAGACTAGAAGCCCGAAAACGGACCTCAAGTTCGTAAAAGGACCCCAAGCATGAAAAAGGACCCCAAGTCCGAAAAATACCCCAAGCCCGAAAATGGACTGAAATCCTGAAAAAGGCCACAACCCCGAAAAAGGAAACCAAGCTCGAAAAAGACAACAATCCCGTAAAAGGATCCCAAACCCGAAAAAGGAACCCAAGCCCGAAGAAGGACCATAAGCCGGAAAAAGGACCACAAGACTACAAGCTTGAAAGAGCATCCCAAGCCCGAAGAAGGACCCCAAGCCCGAAAAAGGACCCCAAGCCCAAAAAAGGACCCCAAGCCCGAAAAAGGACCCCAAGCCCGAAAAAGACCACAAGCCCGAAAAAGGACCCCAAGCCTTAAAAGGGACCCCAAGCCCGAAAAAGGACCACAAGACTACAAGCTTGAAAGAGGACCCCAAGCCCGACATGGACCCCAAGCCCGAAAAAGGAGCCCAAACACGAAAAAGGGGCCCAAGCCCGAAAAAGGACCCCAAGCCTGAAAAAGCACCCCACGCCCGAAAAACACCCCAAGCCCGTAAAAGGACCCCAAGTTCTAAAAAGGATCCCAGATCCGAAAAAGACCACAAGCACGAAAAAGGACACGAAGCTTGAAAAAGGACCCCAAGCCTGAAAAAGCACCCCACGTCCGAAAAAGGACCCCAAGCCCGAAGAATACTCCAAGCCCGAAAAAGGACCCCAAGCCCGAAAAAGACCACGAGCCCGAAAAAGGACCCCAAGCCGGAAAAATACCCCAAGCCCGAAAATGGACCAAAAGCCTGCAAAAGCCAGAAAAATACCCCAAGCCCGAAAAGGTTCCCAATCCCGAAAAAGGACCCCAAGTTCGAAAAAGGACCATAAGCCCGAAAAAGGACTTCAAGCCCGAAAAAATAGCTCAAGCCCAAAAAAGAACCCCAAGCCCGGTAAACGCAACGTACTCCGAAAACACCGAAAGCGATATTTACATCATAGGACCGACGACAATAAAACTATTCTTCGTCAAACTGAACTGCAATATGAAACAGCCCGGAACAGTGCATTCGGAGAATATCTGAACCAGCCTTCGAAATAATCCTTCGACATTCTGGACATTTATAAACAGCAGAAAACGTTCCGTGGGTGTACCAGAAAATGTCTATCTTCGAGACAAAAATTCACAGTCCGCTGCCGAGTCGGCGAACCTTTTTGCGGATCACTTCCGAGATGTATTTTCCAGCCCTCCTCTCTATCCATCCCAACAGTACCTTGAAACATTGCCAACGCAAAATATCAACCTTCCTCTTCCTAACGTAAATGATTCTGATGTAGCGAGCGCTCTGTCCAGCGTTGATCCTTTGAAAGGGCCTGGTCCGGATTGCTTGCCTCCTGTGTTTATAAAGAATTGTGCCCGAGCACTTTCTGCACCAATAAGTATTATTTTTCAGCGTTCAATCTCGGAAAATATTTTTCCAATGGCATGGAAAGAAGCTGCTATAGTTCTTATTCATAAGGTTGGAGATAGGCACAATGTTGAAAACTACAGAGGAATCTCGCTGCTGAACTGTCTAGCTAAAGTTCTGGAAAAGTTTGTGTACAATGCGATGTACGCTGCTTCTTCCAACATAATCGACGAAAGACAACACGGATTTATGAAAAAACGCTCCACCACTTCGAACTTGATGACGTACACGAGCCTTCTAGTTCCAGCTGTAGAGAAGCGTCAACAAGTGGACGCTATATATTTTGATTTCGCAAAAGCATTCGACAAGGTGCCCCACAACATTGCTGTTTTGAAGCTGGAGCGACTAGGCTTTCCTGAGTGGGTTACCAGATGGCTGCATTCTTACCTCCCACAACGATCTGCCTTCGTTAGAATTGGCACTACATGCTCAAGCGCATTCGAAACGCCAACCGGTGTGCCTCAAGGAAGTCACCTAGGGTCACTGATCTTTCTCTTATTCATGAACGACCTCTGCACCCGCATCAACTCTGAAAAACTGCTCTATGCTGATGATCTGAAAATCTTTCGTTCAATTGCTTCAGCACTCGATTCTGTTGTGCTCCAAGATGATATAGCCAATATAGAGGAATGGTGTTTGCTGAACGGTATGCAGATCAACATTGATAAATGTATGATGATAAGTTTCGGACGCTCGGCAAATATAAGGCGTTACGAATATACTCTTCAAGCCTGTGTTATCGAGCGGGTGGATTCTATCCGTGACCTGGGAGTGTTATTCGACAGAAAACTTCGTTTCGCCGACCACATCACTGCAACAACGGCGAAGGCTTTTGCAACATTGGGTTTTCTAAAACGTAACGCTGTCGATTTTGTGGATTTCTACGCACTGAAATCTTTATACTGCGCACTGGTCCGGAGCACTTTGGAGTATGCTGTACAAGTATGGGCGCCATACAACGCCGTTCAAAGTAGCCGACTGGAGCGCGTTCAGAGAAGTTTTGTACGATTTGCTCTCAGAAAGTTGCCTTGGAACGACCCTATCCGTCTTCCGCCGTATAATAATAGATGCATGTTGCTAGATTTGCCAACGCTGGAGTCTCGCCGCACGTTCTTGCAAAGAATGTTCATTTTCGATATGTTGTCGAACAATATTGACTGTCCCGACATTCTCTCAAGGATTCATTTATTTTTTCCCCCTCGTGATATAAGGATTCGTCCGCTTCTGTGGATTCCCAGGAACCGCACAACATATGGCCAGAACAATCCGCTAGACAGATGTTGTAGCAGAATCAACGAAACTGTTTTAGTTTATGACTTCCATACAACTAAATCTAATTATAAGTTAGCAATTAGAAATTTTTAACATTGACACTAGCAATAGAATTAAGTGTAATCTGTACGATAAATATATCGAAGATGTATAAAAAAAGGACCTCCAGCCCGAAAAAGGACCCAAGCCCGAGAAAGGACATCAAGCCCGAAAAAGGACCCCAAGCCCGAAAAAGGACCCCAAGCCCGAAAAAGGACCCCAAGCCCGAAAAAGGACCACAAGCCCGAAAAAGGACCCCAACCCCGAAAAAGGACCCCAAGTTCGAAAAAGGACCTAAAGCTCGAAAAAGCCCACAAGCCCGAAAAAGGACCATAAGCCTGAAAAGCACCCCAAGCCCGAAAAAGGACGACAAGCCATAAAAAGGACCCTAAGCCCGAAAAAGGACCACTAGCCCGGAAAAGGACCCCAAGCCAGAAAATGGACCCCAAGTTCGAAAAAGGACCACAAGCCCGAAGAAGGACCATAAGCCTGAAAAAAGACAAAAAGACTACAAGCTTGAAAGAGGAGCCCAAGCCCAAAAAAGAACCCCAAGCCCAAAGAAGGACCACAAGCCCGAAAAAGAACCCCAAGCCCGAAAATGACCACACGCCCGAAAATGACCACAAGCCCGAAAAAGGACCCCAAGCCTTAAAAAGGACCCCAAGCTCGAAAAAGGACCACAAGACTACAAGCTTGAAAGAGGACCCCAAGTCCGAAATGGACCAAAAGCCTGAAAAAGCCAGAAAAATACCCAAGCCCGAAAAATGACCCCAAGCGAGAAAAAGACCCCAAGTTCTAAAAAGTATCCCAAGCCCGAAAAAGACCCCAAAAGGACACGAAGCTTGAAAAAGACCACAAGCCCGAAAAAGGACCCCAAGCCCGAAAAAGACCACAAGCCCGAAAAAGGACCCTAAGTCCGAAAAATACCCCAAGCCCGAAAAAGCACCCCAAGCCCAAAAAAGATCACAAGCCCGAAAAAGGACCCCAAGCCCGAAAAAGACCACAAGCCCGAAAAAGGACCCCAAGCCTTAAAAAGGACCCCAAGCCCGAAAAAGGACCACAAGACTACAAGCTTGAAATAGGACCCCAAGCCCGAAATGGACCCCAAGCCCGAAAAAGGAGCCCAAACACGAAAAAGGGGCCCAAGCCCGAAAAAGGACCCCAAGCCTGAAAATGCACCCCAAGCCCGTAAAAGGACCCCAAGTTCTAAAAAAGGCCACAAGCCCGAAAAAGGACCACAAGCCTGAAAAAAACCACAAGCCCGAAAAAGGACCCTAAGCCCGAAAAATATCCCAAGCCCGAAAAAGGACCCCAAGCCCGAAAAAGGACCCCAAGCCCGAAAAAGACCACAAGCCCGAAAAAGGACCCTAAGCCCGAAAAATACCCCAAGCCCGAGAAAGGACCCCAAATTCGAAAAAGAACCACAGCCTGAAAAAGGACCATAAGCCCGAAAAAGGACCACAAGACTACAAGCCTGAAAGAGGACCCCAAGCCCGAAAAGGTTCCCAAGCCCGAAAAAGGACCTCAAGTTCGAAAAAGGATCATAAGCCCGAAAAAGGACTTCAAGCCCGAAAAAAACAGCTCAAGCCCGAAAAAGAACCCCAAGCCCGAAAAAGGACCCCCAGCCCGAAAAAGACCCCAAGCCCGAAAAAAGACATCAAGCCCGAAAAGGAATTCAAGCCCGAAAGGGACCCCCAGCCCGAAAAAGGACCCCAAGCCCGAAAAAGGACCACAAGCCCGAAAAAGGACCCCAACCCCGAAAAAAGACCCCAAGTTCGAAGAAGGACCTAAAGCTCGAAAAAGACCACAAGCCTGAAAAAGGACCCCAAGCCTGAAAAGCACCCCAAGCCCGAAAAAGGACGACAAGCCCAAAAAAGGACCCTAAGCCCGAAAAAGGACCACAAGCCCGGAAAAGGACCCCAAGCCTGAAAATGGACCCTAAGTTCGAAACAGAACCCAATCCCGAAAAAGTACCATTAGCCCGAAAAATGACCATAAGACTACAAGCCTGAAAGAGGACACCAAGTCCGAAAAAGTCCCCAAGCTCAAGAAAGGATACCTAGCCCGAAAAAGGACCCCAGGTTCGAAAAACGACCATAAGCCCGACAAAGGACTTCAAGCCCGAAAAAATAGCTCAAGCCCAAACAAGAACCCAAGCCCGAAATGGACCCCAAGCCCGAAAAAGGAACCCAAACACGAAAAGGGGCCCAAGCCCGAAAAAGGACCCTAAGCCTGAAAATGCACCCCAAGCCCGTAAAAGGACCCCAAGTTCTAAAAAGGATCCCAAGCCTGAAAAGGACAGCAAAAAGGACACGAAGCTTGAAAAAGACCACAAGCCCGAAAAAGGACCCCAAGCCCGAAAAAACCACAAGCCCGAAAAAGGACCCTAAGCCCGAAAAACACCCCAAGCCCGTAAAATACCCCAAGCCCGAAAAAGGACCCTAAGCCCGAAAAAGACCACAAACCCGAAAAAGGACCCTAAGCCCGAAAAATACCCCAAGCCCGAGAAAGGACCCCAAATTCGAAAAAAGCCCAGCCTGAAAAAGGACCATAAGCCCGAAAAAGGACCACAAGACTAAAAGCCTGAAAGAGGACACCAAGCCCGAAAAGGTTCCCAAGCCCGAAAAAGGACCTCATGTTCGAAAAAGGACCATAAGCCCGAAAAAGGACTTCAAGCCCGAAAAAAATAGCTCAAGCCCGAAAAAGAACCCCAAGCCCAAAAAAGGACCCCCAGCCCGAAAAAGGACCCCAAGCCCGAAAAAGGACCCCAAGCCCGAAAAAGGACATCAAGCCCGAAAAATGACCCCAAGCCCGAAAACGGACCCCAAGCCTGAAAAAGGACCACAAGCCCGACAAAGGACTCTAAGCCCGAAAATGGACCCCAAGTTCGAAGAAGATCCCAAGCCCGAAAAAGTACCATTAGCCCGAAAAAGGACCACAAGACTATTAGCCTGAAAGAGGACCCCAAGTCCGAAAATGTCCCCAAGCTCAAAAAAGGACCCCAAGCCCGAAAAATAAACCCAAGCCCGAAAAAGGACCCCAAGCCCGAAAAAGACCCCAGGCTCGAAAAACACCCCAAGCCCGAAAAAGAACCCCAAGGTCAAAAAGAACACCAAACCCGAAAAAGGACCCCAAGTTCGAAAAAGAACCCAAGCCCGAAAAAGTACCATTAGCCCGAAAAAGGAAGACAAGACTACTAGCCTGAAAGAGGACCCCAAGTCCGAAAATGTCCCCAAGCTCAAAAAAGGACCTCAAGCCCGAAAAATAAACCCAAGCCCGAAAAGGACCCCAAGCCCGAAAAAGACCCTAGGCTCGAAAAACACGCCAAGCCCGAAAAAGGACCCCAAGATCGAAAAGAACCCCAAACCCGAAAACGGACCCCAAGTTCGAAAAAGAACCCAAGCCCGAAAAGAGCCACAAGCCCGAAAAAGGATCTCAAGTTCGAAAAAGGACCCCAAGCCAGAAAAAGGTCCCCAAGCCCGAAAAAGGACCCCAAGCTCGAAAAAGACAACAAGCCCGAAAACGGACCCAAAGACCGAAAAAGGACCTCAATCCCGAAAAAAACCCCAAGCCCGAAGAAGGCCATACGCCAGAAAAACGACCACAAGACTACAAGTTTAAAAAAGGACCCCAAGCCCGAAAAATGACCCCAACCCCGAAAAAGGACTCCAAGCCCGAAAAAGGATTCCAGGCCCGAAAAAGGACCCCAAGCCCGAAAAGGGACCCCAAGTCCGAAAAATGATCATAAGCCCGAAAAAGGACCAGAAGTCCGAAAAAGGACCCCAAGTTCGTAAAAGGACCCCAAGCCCGGAAAGGACCCTAAGCCCGAAAAAGGACCACAAGCCCGGAAAATGAACCGAAGCCTGAAAATGGACCCCAGGTTCGAAAAAGAACCCAAGCACGTAAAAGTACCATTAGCCCGAAAAAGGACACCCAGCCCGAAAAAGGACACCCAGCCCGAAAAAGGACCCGAAGCCCGAAAAAGGACATCAAGCCCGAAAAAGGACCACAAGCCCGAAAAAGAACTCTAAGCCCGAAAATGGACCCCAAGTTCGAAAAAGAACCCAAGCCCGAAAAAGTACCATTAGCCCGAAAAAGGACCACAAGACTGCTAGCCTGAAAGAGGACCCCAAGTCCGAAAAAGTCCCCAAGCTCAAAAAGGACCCCAAGCCCGAAAAATGAACCCAAGCCCAAAAAAGGACCCAAAGCCCGAAAAAGACCCCAGGCTCGAAAAACACCCCCAGCCCGAAAAAGGACGTAAAGACCGAAAAGAACCCCGAACCCGAAAAAGGACCCCAAGTTCGAGAAAGAACCCAAGACCGAAAAGAGCCCCAAGCCCGAAAAAAACCCCAAGCCCGAAAAAGAACCCAAGCCCGAAAAAGGACCCCAAGCCAGAAAAAGGTACCCAAACCCGTAAAAGGACCTCAAGCTCGAAAAAGACAACAAGCCCGAAAATGGACCCAAAGACCGAAAAAGGACCTCAATCCCGAAAAAAACCCCAAGCCCGAAGAAGGCCATAAGCCAGAAAAACTACCACAAGACTACATGTTTGAAAAAGGACCCCAAGCCCGACAAATGACCCCAAGCCCGAAAAGGACCCCAAGCCCGAAAAAGGACCCCCAGCCCGAAAAGAGACCCCAAGTCCGAAAAATGATCATAAGGCTGAAAAAGGACCAGAAGTCCGAAAAAGGACCCCAAGTTCGTAAAAGGACCCCAAGCCTGAAAAAGGACCCCAAGCCCGAAAAAGGACCCCAAGCCCGAAAAGGACCACAAGCCCGAAAATGACCACAAGCCCGAAAAATGAACCCAAGCCTGAAAAAGACCACAAGACTACAAGCTTGAAGGAGGACCCCAAGCCTTAAAAGGACCCCAAGTTCGAAAAAGGACACCAAACCCGAAAACGGACCCCAAGCCTGAAAAATGAACATTAGCCGGAAAAAGGACCAAAAGCCCGAAAAAGGACCCCAAGTTCGTAAAAGGACCCCAAGCCTGAAAAAGGACCCCAAGCCCGAAAAAGGACCCCAAGCCCGAAAAGTCCACAAGCCCAAAAAAGTACCTCAATCACGAAAAGGACTTTAAGGTCGAAAAAGGACCCCAAGACCGAAAAGAACCCCAAGCCCGAAAAAGGACCCCAAGTTCGAAAAAAACCAAAGCCCGAAAAGAGCCCCAAGCCCAAAAAAGGATCTCAAGTTCGAAAAAGGACCCCAAGCCAGAAAAAGGTCCCCAAGCCCGAAAAAGGACCCCAAGCTCGAAAAAGACAACAAGCCCGAAAAAGGACCCCAAGCCCGAAAAAGGATCCTAAGCCCGAAGAAGGCCACAAATCAGAAAAAGTACCACAAGACTACAAGCTTGAAAGAGGACCCCAAGCCCAAAAAAGGACCCCAAATCCAAAAAATAACCCCAAGCCCGAAAAAGGACCCCAAGCACGAAAAAGGACTCCAAGCCCGAAAAAGGACCCCAAACCCGAAAAAGAACCCCAAGCCCGAAAAAGTACCCCAAGCCCGAAAAAGTACCCCAAGCCCGAAAAGGACCACAAGCCCGAAAAATGAACCCAAGCCTGCAAAAGGACCCCAAGCCCGAAAAAGGACACCAAACCCGAAAAAGGACTCCAAGCCTGAAAAATGAACATAAGCCGGAAAAAGGACCAGAAGCCCGAAAAGGACCCCAAGTTCGTAAAAGGACCCCAAGCCTGAAAAAGGACCCCAATCCCGAAAAAGGACCCCAAGCCCGAAAAAGTCCACAAGCCCAAAAAAGTACCTCAATCACGAAAAGGACTTTAATCTCGAAAAAGGACCCCAAGACCGAAAAGAACCCCAAGCCAGAAAAAGGACCCCAAGTTCGAAAAAAAACAAAGCCCGAAAAGAGCCCCAAGCCCGAAAAAGGATCTCAAGTTCGAAAAAGGACCCCAAGCCAGAAAAAGGTCCCCAAGCCCGAAAAAGGACCCCAAGCTCGAAAAAGACAACAAGCCCGAAAAAGGACCCCAAGCCCGAAAAATGACCCTAAGCCCGAAGAAGGCCACAAGTCAGAAAAAGAACCACAAGACTACAAGCTTGAAAGAGGACCCCTAGCCCAAAAAAGGACCTCAAATCCAAAAAATAACCCCAAGCCCGAAAAAGGACCCCAAGCACGAAAAAGGACCCCAAGCCCGAAAAAGGACCCCAAACCCGAAAAAGGACCCCAAGCCCGAAAAAGTACCCCAAGCCCGAAAAGGACCACAAGCCCGAAAAATGAACCCAAACCTGCAAAAGGACCCTAAGCCCGAAAAAGACCCCAAGCCCGAAAAAGGACACGAAACTTGAAAAAGACCACAAGCCCGAAAAGGCACCCCAAGCGCGAAAAAGGAACCTAAACCCGAAGAAGGACCATATGCAGGAAAAAGGACCACAAGACTACAAGCTTGAAAGAGGACCCCAAGCCCAAAAAGGACCCCAAATCCAAAAAATAGCCCCAAGCCCGAAAAAGGACCCCAAGCACGAAAAAGGACCCCAAGCCCGAAAAAGGACCCCAAACCCGAAAAAGGACCACAAGCCCGAAAAAGTACCCCAAGCCCGAAAAGGACCACAAGCCCGAAAAATGAACCCAAGCCTGCAAAAGGACCCCAAGCCCGAAAAAGACCCCAAGCCCGAAAAAGGACACGAAACTTGAAAAAGACCACAAGCCCGAAAAAGGACCCTAAGCGCGAAAAAGGAACCTAAACCCGAAGAAGGACCATATGCAGGAAAAAGGACCACAAGACTACAAGCTTGAAAGAGGATCCCAAGCCCGAAAAGGACCCCAAGCCCGAAAAAGGACCCCATGCCAGAAAAATGAACCTAAGCCCGAAAAAGACCAGAAGCCCGAAAACGGACCTAAAGTTCGTAAAAGGACCCCAAGCATGAAAAAGGGCACCAAGTCCGAAAAAGACCACAAGGACCCCAAGCCCGAAAAAGGACTCCACGCCTGAAAAAGGACCATAAGCCGGAGAAAGGACCACAAGACTACAAGCTTTAAAGAGGACCACAAGCCCGAAAAGGACCCCAAGCTCGAAAAAGGACAACAAGCCCGAAAAAGGACCCCAAGCCCAAAAAAGACCACAAGCCCCAAAAAGTACCTCAATCACGAAAAGGACTTCAAGCTCGAAAAAGACCCCAAGGCCGATAAAGGACCCCAAGCCCGAAAAAGGACCCCAAGCACGAAAAAGGACCCCAAGCCCGAAAAAGGATCTCAAGTTCGAAAATTGTCCCTAAGATCGAAAAAGGTCCCCAAGCCCGAAAAAGGACCCCAAGTTCGAAAAAGACAACAAGCTCGTAGAAGGATCCCAAACCCGAAAAAGAGCCCCAAGCCCGAAGATGGACCATAAGCCGGAAAAAGGAGCACAAGACTACAAGCTTGAAAGAGCACCCCAAGCCCGAAGAAGGACCCCAAGCCCGAAAAAGGACTCCAAGCCCAAAAAAGGACCCCAAGCCCGAAAAAGGACCCCAACCCGAAAAAGACCACAAGCCCGAAAAAGGACCCCAAGCCTTAAAAAGGACCCCACGCCCGAAAAAGGACCACAAGACTACAAGCCCGAAAAAGGAGTCCAAACAAGAAAAAGGGGCTCAAGCCCGAAAAAGGGGCCCAAGCCCGAAATTGGACCCCAAACATGAAAAAGCACACCACGCCCGCAAAAGCACCCCCAGTCCGTAAAAGGATCGCAAGTTCTAAAAAGGATCCCAAGCCCGAAAAATACCCCAAGCCCGAAAAAGGACCCCAATCCCGAAAAAGACCACAAGCCCGAAAAAGGACCCCAAGCCCGAAAAATACCCCAGGCCCGAAAATGGAGCAAAAGCCAGAAAAAGCCAGAAAAATGCCCCAAGCCCGTAAAATGACCCCAAGCCAGAAAAAGACCCCAAGCCCGAGAAAGGACCCCAAGTTCGAAAAAGAACCCCATCCTGAAAAAGAACCATAAGCCCGAAAAAGGACCACAAGACTACAAGCCTGAAAGAGGACCCCAATCCCGAAAAGGTTCCCAAGCCCGAAAAAGGACCCCAAGTTCGAAAAAGGACCATAAGCCCGAAAAACGACTTCAAGCACGAAAAAAATAGCTAAAGCCCGAAAAAGAACCCCAAGCCCGAAAAAGGACCCCAGCCCGAAAAAGAACCCCAAGCCCGAAAAAGGACCCCAAGCCCGAAAAAGGACATCAAGCCCGAAAAAGGACCCCAAGCCCGAAAAAGGACCCCAAGCCCGAAAAAGGACCCCAACCCCGAAAAGGGACCCCAAGTTCGAAAAAGGACCTAAAACTCGAAAAAGACCACAGGCCCGGAAAAGGACCCCAAGCCCGAAAATGGACCCCAAGTTCGAAAAAGAACCCAAGCCCGAAAAAGTAATATAAGCCCGAAAAAGGACCACAAGAGTACAAGCCTGAAAGATGGCCCCAAGTCCAAAAATGTCCCCAAGTTAAAGAAAGGATATCTAGCCCGAAAAAGGACCCCAAGCCTGAAAAAGGACCCCACGCCCGACAAAGGACCATAAGCCGGAGAAAGGACCACAGAATTACAAGCTTGAAAGAGGACTCCAAGCCCGGAAAGGACCCCAAACTCGAAAAAGGACCCCAAGCCCGAAAAAGGACCCTAAGCCCGAAAAATGAACATAAGCCCGAAAAAGACCAGAAGCACGAAAAAGGACCCCAAGTTCGAAAAAGACAACAAGCCCGTAAAAGGATCCCAAACCCGAAAAAGGACCCCAAGCCCGAAAAAGACCACAAGCCCAAAAAAGTATCTCAATCACGAAAAGGACTTCGACCTCGAAAAAGGACCCCTATCCCGAAAAAGAACCCAAACCGAAAAAAGAGCACCAACCCCAAAAAGGATCTCAAGTTAGAAAAAGGTCCCCAAGATCGAAAAGGTCCCCAAGCCCGAGAAAGGACCACAAGCCCGAAAAAGCACCCCAACCCCGAAAAAGGACCCCAAGTTCGAAAAAGGACCTAAAGCTCGAAAAAGACCACAAGCCCGAAAAAGGACCCCAAGCCTGAAAATCACCCCAAGCCCGAAAAAGATCGACAAGCCCGAAAAAGGACCCTAAGCCCGAAAAAGGACCACAAGCCCGGAAAATGACCTCAAGGCCGAAAATGGACCCCAGGTTCGAAAAAGAACCCAAGCCCGAAATAGTACCATTAGCCCGAAAAAGGAACACAAGACTACAAGCCTGAAAGAGGACCCCAAGTCCGAAAAAGTCCCCAAGCTCAAGAAAGGATATCTAGCCCGAAAAACGACCCCAAGCCTGAAAAAGGACCCAACGCCCAACGAAGGACCATAAGCCGGAAAAAGGACCACAAGACAACAAGCTTGAAATAGGATCCCAAGCCCGAAAAGGACCCCAAGCTCGAAAAAGGACCCCAAGCCCGAAAAACGACCCCAAGCCCAAAAAATGAACATAAGCCCGATAATGATCAGAAGCCCGAAAAAGGACCCCAAGCTCGAAAAAGAAAACAAGCCCGTAAAAGGATCCCAAACCCGAAAAAGGACTACAAGCCCGAAAAAGACCACAAGCCCAAAAAAGTACCTCAATCACGAAAAGGACTTCAAACTCGAAAATGGACCCCTATCCCGAAAAAGAACCCAAGCCGAAAAAAGAGCCCCAAGCCCGAAAAAGGATCTCAAGTTCGATAAAGGTCCCCAAGATCGAAAAGATCCCCAAGCCCGAGAAAGAACCCCAAGTTCGAAAAAGAACCCCAGCCTGTAAAAGAACCATAAGCCCGAAATAGGTCCACAAGACTACAAGCCCGAAAAAGGACCCCAAGTTCGAAAAAGGACCATAAGCCCGAAAAAGGACTTCAAGCCCGAAAAAATAGCTCAAGCCCGAAAAAGAACCCCAAGCCCGAAAAAGGACACCCAGCCCGAAAAAGGACCCCAAGCCCGAAAAAGGACATCAAGTCCGAAAAAGGACCCCAAGCCCGAAAAAGGACCCCAAGCCCGAAAAAGGACCCCAAGCCCGAAAAAGGACCACAAGCCCGAAAACGGACCCCAACTCCGAAAAAGGACCCCAAGTTCGAAAAAGGACCTAAAGCTCGAAAAAACCACAAGCCCGAAAAAGGACCCCAAGCCTGAAAAGCACCCCAAGCCCGAAAAAGGACCATAATCCGGGGAAAGGACCACAAGACTACAAGCTTGAAAGAGGACCCCAAGCCCGAAAAGGACCCCAACCTCGAAAAAGGACCCCAAGCCCGAAAAAGGACCCCAAGCCCGAAAAATGAACATAAGCCCGAAAAGAGCCACAAGCCCGAAAAAGGATCTCAAGTTCGAAAAAGGACCCCAAGCCAGAAAAAGGTCCCCAAGCCCGAAAAAGGACCCCAAGCTCGAAAAAGACAACAAGCCCGAAAACGGACCCAAAGACCGAAAAAGGACCTCAATCCCGAAAAAAACCCCAAGCCCGAAGAAGGCCATACGCCAGAAAAACGACCACAAGACTACAAGTTTGAAAAAGGACCCCAAGCCCGAAAAATGACCCCAAGCCCAAAAAAGGACTTCAAGCCCGAAAAAGGATTCTAAGCCCGAAAAAGGACCCCAAGCCCGAAAAGGGACCCCAAGTCCGAAAAATGATCATAAGCCCGAAAAAGGACCAGAAGTCCGAAAAAGGACCCCAAGCCCGGAAAGGACCCTAAGCCCGAAAAAGGACCACAAGCCCGGAAAATGACCCCAAGCATGAAAATGGACCCCAAGTTCGAAAAAGAACCCAAGCACGAAAAAGTACCATTAGCCCGAAAAAGGACACCCAGCCCGAAAAAGGACCCGAAGCCCGAAAAAGGACATCAAGCCCGAAAAAGGACCACTAGCCCGAAAAAGAAATCTAAGCCCGAAAATGGACCCCAAGTTCGAAAAAGAACCAAGCCCGAAAATGTACCATTAGCCCGAAAAGGTACCATTAGCCCGAAAAAGGACCACAAGACTGCTGGCCTGAAAGAGGACCCCAAGTCCGAAAAAGTCCCCAAGCTCAAAAAGGACCCCAAGCCCGAAAAATGAACCCAAGCCCAAAAAAGGACCCAAAGCCCGAAAAAGACCCCAGGCTCGAAAAACACCCCCAGCCCGAAAAAGGACGTAAAGACCGAAAAGAACCCCAAACCCGAAAAAGGACCCCAAGTTCGAGAAAGAACCCAAGCCCGAAAAGAGACGCAAGCCCGAAAAAAAACCCAAGCGTGAAAAAGAACCCAAGCCCGAAAAAGGACCCCAAGCCAGAAAAAGGTCCCCAAGCCCGTAAAAGGACCTCAAGCTCGAAAAAGACAACAAGCCCGAAAATGGACCCAAAGACCAAAAAAGGACCTCAATCCCGAAACAAACCCCCAGCCCGAAGAAGGCCATAAGCCAGAAAAACGACCACAAGACTACAAGTTTGAAAAAGGACCCCAAGCCCGACAAATGACCCCAAGCCCGAAAAGGACCCCAAGCCCGAAAAAGGACCCCCAGCCCGAAAAGAGACCCCAAGTCCGAAAAATGATCATAAGCCTGAAAAAGGACCAGAAGTCCGAAAAAGGACCCCAAGTTCGTAAAAGGACCCCAAGCCTGAAAAAGGACCCCAAGCCCGAAAAAGGACCCCAATCCCGAAAAGGACCACAAGCCCGAAAATGACCACAAGCCCGAAAAATGAACCCAAGCCTGAAAAAGACCCCAAGCCCGAAATAGAACCCCAAGCCCCAAAAAAGGACACGAAGCTTGAAAAAGACCGCAAGCCCCAAAAAGAACCCTAAGCCCGAAAAAGGACCCTAAGTTCAAAGAAGGACCACAAGCCTGAAAAAGCACCCCAAGCCCAAAAAAGCACCCCAAACCCGTGAAAGGACCCCATGTTCTAAAAAGGACCCCAAGCCCGAAAAAGACCCCAAGCCCGAAAAAGGACCCCAAGCCCGAAAAAGGACCCCAATCCCGAAAAATGAACCTAAGCCCGAAAAAATACCAGCAGCTCGAAAATGGACCTCAAGTTCGTAAAATGACCCCAAGCCTGAAAAAAACCCCAAGTCCGAAAAAGACCACTAGCCCGAAAAAGGACCCCAAGCCCGAAAAAGGACCCCACGCCCGAAAAAGGACCATAAGCCGGAGAAAGGACCACAAGACTACAAGCTTGAAAGAGGACCGCAAGCCCGAAAAGGACCCCAAGCTCAAAAAAGGACACCAAGCCCGAAAAAGGACCCCATGCCCGTAAAACGAACCTAAGCCCGAAAACGGACCTAAAGTTCGTAAAAGAACCCCTAGCATGAAAAAGGACCACAAGTCCGAAAAAAACCACAAGCCCGAAAAAAGACCCCATGCCCGAAAAATGAACCTAAGCCCGAAAAATACCAGAAGCCCGAAAACGGACCTCAAGTTCGTAAAAGGACCCCAAGCATGAAAAAAGGACCCCAAGTCCGAAAAAGACCACAAGGACCCCAAGCCCGAAAAAGGACTCCACGCCTGAAAAAGGACCATAAGCCGGAGAAAGGACCACAAGACTACAAGCTTGAAAGAGGACCACAAGCCCGAAAAGGACCCCAAGCTCGAAAAAGGACCACAAGCCCGAAAAAGGACCCCAAGCCCAAAAAAGACCACAAGCCCAAAAAAGTACCTCAATTACGAAAAGGACTTCAAGCTCGAAAAGACCACGAGCCCGATAAAGGACCCCAAGCCCGAAAAAGGACCCCAAGCACGAAAAAGGACCCCAAGCCCGAAAAAGGACCCCAAGTTCGAAAAAGGCAACAAGCTCGTAGAAGGATCCCAAACCCGAAAAAGAACCCCAAGCCCGAAGATGGATCATAAGCCGGAAAAAGGAGCACAAGACTACAAGCTTGAAAGAGCACCCCAAGCCCGAAGAAGGACCCCAAGCCCGAAAAAGGACTCCAAGCCCAAAAAAGGACCCCAAGCCCGAAAAAGGACCCCAACCCGAAAAAGACCACAAGCCCGAAAAAGTACCCCAAGCCTTAAAAAGGACCCCAAGCCCGAAAAAGGACCACAAGACTACAAGCCCGAAAAAGGAGTCCAAACAAGAAAAAGGGGCTCAAGCCCGAAAAAGGGGCCCAAGCCCGAAATTGGACCCCAAGCATGAAAAAGCACCCCACGCCCGAAAAAGCACCCCAAGCCCGTAAAAGGATCGCAAGTTCTAAAAAGGATCCCAAGCCCGAAAAATACCCCAAGCCCGAAAAAGGACCCTGTTCGCGCGCACTGTTGGTTCTTCGGATACTTGTAGTGAAAACTAAAAACTGTAAAATTCACTGCGCGAACAGAAACGCGTAAAAACGTGTAGTTGCGTGGACTGTATATTTGATACTAACTGTATTTCTCTGACCTACATTTGATCAGCTGACCAGCGACCGGCAAACGATCGTGCCAAAAAGATCTATTGCTTCGTGTCTACCTGCATCAGATGGATGAGATAGACCGAAGAACGCTACGCGCTAGAACGGGACTGACCATTCTTCGCTTTGTCGGAGTTGTAGGGTGGTTGTGAAAAATTAGGTTGCCTATAATTCTTTTCTCGCTTTAACATACGCCGGCCGCCTTGAAATCTCGGCGAATTTCAAAATATTGTCTTCCTACTCTAACTACTGCTAATCTTTACATTTCAAATTGTGTTTACTGTTAACAATTCAACTTAAACGAATCAAATTTCTTCGACTATACTGCCAATATTCGGTGTTACTGGTTCGACAGATGATCATCGACCTTGACCCAATTCTACTTTGCGGTGATAATTCTTCTGCTGTTGGGTCGATCGAAAGTGCATTCGAGATGCAACGTATTTGTTGTTTTGCTGGTATTGTGTCGGTGCTGTTGCTGTGTGAATATAGTTTGCCGAAAACATCTCGCTGCTGCTGTTGTTCCTGGGCATTCGGTGCCCGTGTCTGCTACGGTGGATTGCATTTATGCGCTGCTGGTAAGTGGTGATTTTGTTGGTTTTTCTGCTGTTTGTTTATTAGCTGGATTGCTGACTGAACTGGAAATTTTGCAGGACATTCTTCCTTCTCGCTGTGGACTCGATCACGATTGGTTGCCGGTTGATTCGTGACTTCTTGGTTGGTTCCAACGGACATTCCGCCGGACTGGGTGCGTCTCTCAGGACTTCGGTGTAAGTACCAACGAATGTTCATTGGTTTGCTACTATAATCGGATAGTTTTAGTGATGGTGACGTCATCGATGATGGTGTGCTGATGGATGCTGTTCGGGTGCGGTGAGATTCGACGATACGCTGGTGATTTTCGGTATGCTACGAATGTGCTGTGACTGCGATGGATCTCTACGCTGCTTTAATCGTCAAGTCGAGCTGGTCATGCTCGCCAACGACTCCGGCGTGGACATCAAGAGGATGAATTGACCACTTCTTCCTCCGCTGCAGGCTAGACGTAGTTGTACCTCGAATAAACCAAGCGTGATGTGTGGTTTTAGAACGGATTCTTCACAGAGGACAGTACAAACTCGAACATAATGCAAGCATGCAACATCAAAAAACATGGACCATCACCGAAACAAAACAGATTACCTCCGAATGTGGGGAATCAAACAAGGATACTCATTTAGCTTGAGTGCGGGTTGTCTAGCATTCCGGGAGATGACCGAAACCTGACGTTGCGACTGAGAAAGAAAATTCTGATAAGCTTTTTGAAAATAAAAAACATACATAACTTAACTGGTGGTTGCGGAGATCCTCTGGATCTCCGCAACTGGAGACATCTAGGTCTCTTCGGGTGTTGAGTTGGAATTGTCACGGATGGGTAGCACGCAGATTTTGGAAATCCCTCTTCGGTAGCTACCATCCTTCGTTTGTACTGTTGCGACACGAATGTTGCCATCCGGTCCAGGATGAATTTCCGTTATGCGCCCCAACTGCCATTTTAGTGGGGGCTGATTTTCATCTTTCAGGACAACCATGGTCCCAATCGCTAAATGTTCCTTCCGTCGCATCCATCTGGTTCTGTTTTGCAGATCGGATAAATACTGTTCCGACCACCTTTTCCACAATTGCTGAAGAAACTGCTGATTCCGTTGCCATGCTGCTAGTCGACCTTCAGGAATACTGTCCAGGTTTGGTTCTGGTATTGCCGTTAGTGGCCGATGAATCAGAAAGTGTCCTGGAGTTAACGCTTCGAAATCTGCTGGATCGTTGCTAACAGGTGTAAGCGGACGAGAGTTTAAAATCGCTTCGATTTGTACTAGTACTGTAAGCATTTCGTCATGAAGCAAACTTCGTGTTCCTATAGTGCGTTTGAATAGGGTTTTGAACGACTTCACTGCTGACTCCCATAGTCCGCCAAAGTTCGGCGATCGTGCTGGTATGAATTTGAAGTCTATTTTGTCCTCTGAAGCTTCCCTTATCGCCTGTTCTTGAAAATGCTGATTGTTGAACAATTTACGAAGCTCGTCAAGCTCCCGTTTTGCGCCGACGAAATTTCGAGCATTGTCGCACATGATGAGTTCCGGCTTGCCTCGCCGGGATGCAAAACGTTTCAGTGTGGCCAAGAAGGCCTGGGTTGTCAAGTCTGCTGCTAATTCCAGGTGCACTGCTTTGGTGACCAGGCAAACGTAGATGGCTACAAAGCACTTCACTGGGCGATTTTTGCGATACGGGTAGCCTACTAAAAACGGTCCACAGTAGTCAACTCCAACACGACGAAACGGTAAGCATGGTGTGACTCTTTCTGGCGGTAGATCCGCCATCAGTTGATCCTGGACTCTCGGTTTCACCCGAAAGCATGCGACGCACTTATGGATTTCGCTTCTTGCTAAATCACGGGCGAATGTCGGCCAGAATCGTTCTCGAACTGCCGATATCAGTAACTGTTGACCCGCGTGGAACAGCTTCTGATGATAGTACTCCATTACTATCCTTGCAAGAGGGTGACGACGATCCAAAATGAACGGATGCTTTCGACTGTTCGACAGATGTGCGTGCCGTAGCCGGCCGCCAACGCAGAGTATGCTTTCAATTAGCTGAGGATCGAGCGACAGGATCGATGAATCACGTAGTGGACGATTGTTTGGCAAATCCGCTAGCTCTTGTGGGAAACATTCTCGCTGAGACAGAGAGACAAGTGTCCGTATAGCGCCGTCGAGTTCTTTGACGGTTAAACTTCCAAGGTTTCGGCAATTCCGATTTGCAGTTTGAGCGTTGAAACGGAACCGACAAATGTATGCTGTGAGTCGCACCAATCCAGTGTAAGTTGATCGCAGGTTAAACAGCTCACTGGGAGAAACGGATTTCAGAACTGCGACAACGGCTCTTTTTTCCTCTAGTACTGATCTGTCAATGCTGTCTTCGCAAGCTTGCAGTGTTCCCGGCCAGTTATCTTTCTCCGGAAGCAGCCAGTGAGGTCCACCAAACCATAGCGATTGGTACTGCAGCTGCGCAGGCGTCATGCCGCGAGAAACTATATCGGCTGGGTTTTCAACTCCTGATACGTGATTCCAGATGCTGCCTTTCGTTACATGCTGGATTTCTGAAACTCGGTTCGCAACGAATTCTTTCCATCGCGACGGTGATGATGCTAACCAGCACTTAACAATCATCGAATCTGTCCAAAAGAAAGCTGGGGCTGTGATGCGTGTGCTACTGACCACTCTTTCGTAGAGGTGGGAAAGGAGTAAAGCTGAAGAAAGCTCCAAGCGCGGAATCGTTTGGCGTTGCTTCTTCTTTTTCAGGTTCTCAAGAGGGGCGACACGGGACTTCGATGCCAGTAGGTGTACAGCAACTGACCCGCTATTGGAGATACTTCTCACGTAGACGCAGGCCCCATATGCTTTCTCAGAAGCATCGCAGAACCCATGGAGCTGTATGTCGATGGTATCGGATCTGAATTCAACCCAGCGAGGTACAGACAATCCCTCAAGGCCAGTCAAGTTTCGACGATATTCATGCCAGTGATCCTGCATGCTTTCGGCGAGTGGTTCATCCCAACCACAGTCAAGTTTCCACAATTCTTGAATGAACATCTTGGCCTGTATGATCACGGGCCCTACGAGTCCGAGTGGATCGAAAAGTCGAGAGACATCCGACAGAACGGTGCGCTTGGTGATGACCGCCGATAAGTTCCACTGCGGGGTGCTGAATTGGAATCGAGCTGTACTGGGTTCCCATAGTAAACCTAACGTTTTAACGGTGGATGTTGGGGAATCAAGCTGGAAAATAGTGCGATCATCTCTCAGATGTTCAGGTACCTCTAACAGAATCTCCCTGCAGTTGGAGTTCCACTTTCGTAACGAGAATCCCGCTGATTCCATTAGGCTGATCATCTCGTTGACAAACATTCTACCTTCCTCAGGTTCGTCCACTCCGGACAACATATCGTCTACATAAAAATCCTGCCGGACCACCTTCGCAGCAATAGGGTGTGTCTGTTGACCATCTTCTGCTAATGTCTGCAAACATTTTGTCGCCAAATACGGCGCGGAAGCCGTGCCATACGTGACCGTAGTCAATTGGAAGATTTTGATGGGTTCTGCTGATGAATCTCGCCATAGAATCCTTTGCAGAGGCTGATCGGCAGGCTGAACTTGCACCATGCGGTACATTTTTGCGATGTCCGCGACTAGTGCGTGACGATGTAGACGGAATCTGAGAATAACATCCAACAAATCGTCTTGTACGACAGGACCGACCATTAGAGCATCGTTCAGAGAGTACCCTGAGCTAGTTCGACATGAAGCGTCAAACACTACGCGCAGCTTCGTAGTTGTGCTGTCAGGTTTCAAAATAGCGTGATGCGGCAGGTGGTAGACGGCCTCTGGTGTGATGGTATCATCGACGACTTCGCTCATATGACCAAGAGCTTGATACTCGTGTATAAATTCACTGTACTGCGCTTTCAACTCCGGGTTCGCTGCCAGACGTCGCTCCAAACTCATAAACCGCTTAACAGCTGTACCTTTAGAATCACCGAGCTGCTTGATGATCGATTGCTTTTTTGGAAGTGTGACTGCGAATCTTCCCGTCTCATCTCTGAATGTAGTCTCGCTGAAGATTTTCTCGCACGCCGACTCTTCCGTGGAATTCGTGCTGGTTGTTCGACAAGTTTCTAACTCCCAAAACTTGGCTAATTGATCTTGAATCTCGGCTGTTGAACAAACGTTGGTCGTCGAAATTGCACCGCTAGATGATGAACTGGGAACGCGACCGGAAACTATCCAGCCAAAAACAGTTTTCTGCAGAGTAGGCCCGTCTTCAGTTGCCTTGTATCTACCCTCTTCAAACAGGTCGACGTAATATTCCGCGCCGATAATAATATCAATCGGACCGGATTCATAAAACCAGGGATCGGCAAGAGCTGCTGCTTCTGGTAGACACAACTGCGATGGATTGAAGCTTGCTGTCGGTAACGCCAATGTTAGCTTCGGCAAAACATGGAAACACATCTCCTCGGCATACGACGAAATCTCACTACACCGTGCAGCAACTGCTGCACTGACGGATCTTGTTGACGCTACACTCGACGAACCAATGCCCTGAATGCACAAAAATGCTGGCGATTCACGGAACTTAAGCTTATTTGAAAAACTAGCCGTCATCAGGCAATGCTGCGAGCAAGAATCTAGCAAGGCTCGCGCAAGCAACGAATTGCCGTGACGGTCCATAACGGTCACAAGCGCCGTCGTGAGAACAATATTGTGTGTAGGTGCGTTGGGGAGTGCTATGCATGTTTGGCTAGTGGAGGCTATGTTGGTGTTGGACGGTGGTGTTGTTGTGTTATGCGAGTTGGCGGTGTTCGTCTGTGCATTGGTCGGATGAGTGTGTATTTGTTGGTTCGGACTGTGTTGCTTGGTTTGTGGCTGTCGTGGCTGCTGGGGTACTGTCTGAGGTCTTGACTGCGGAAGTGAAACGGAGGATCCTGTCTGCGGTGTTTCAGTATGCAACATCGAGTGGTGACGCTGATGACAGTGATGACAGGCTCCTCTCTCGCAGGTTCTTGCAACGTGTCCTGGACGCAAACAGTTGCGACAAAGCTTACTCCTCATAACAGCGCTGATGCGATCTGGAACAGACTGCTTCTGAAACTTCGCACACTGAAACGCTGAATGCCACGACTCGCCACAGAATGGACACTTCCCAGATGTCTTCACAAGCGTGTGACAAACTGCTACCTTCTGAGAACGTGGATCGCTGTTCATCTTGGATGGGATGGAAATGGATTGCAGAACGGAGCACTGACTACGCAGAAATCCCATCAAATCTCGATAATTTGGGACATCCTTGGAATTATGATGAGACTCCCATTGTCGAAGTGTCGAGGAATCCAACCTCGTGCATACCATATAGGCAAGAATCGTGCTCCAGTTCTCTGTAGACTCACCAATCTTCTCTAACATCTGCAAGTTTTTCTCAAACTGGCCGATCAGTTGACTAAGCCCGTCGTAACTCTCCTTCTTCAGTGGCTCGATGAAAAAGAGAGCATCTAAGTACGCTTTCACAAGCAGCTTTTTATTCTCGTACCGTTCTTGTAACGCCTTCCAAGCCACATCATAGTTTGCAGCAGAAATCTCGACCGAGTTAATTTCCTGGAGCGCTTCACCAGAAAGTGGTATGTGAATTTATCGATCTCGTTCAGCTGCGCGCTTTGGTCGATGAGACTACGAAAAGTGTCGCGGAATGTCACCCACTCATGAATTCGTCCACCGAAACTTGGAAGTCGTATCTCTGGAAGTTTTACTCGGGAGATAGTCGTAGACGTCCGATGCGCCGATGAATCGGAGTCGTTGTGGCTGGTATGCAACGGGTCCTTGCACAACTGCAGCTCTAGTAGCTCAGCCTTCAGGGTACAAAAACGATCGTCGAAGTCGTGCATTGCCTGGTAGTTTGTCTCTTCGAGGTGGTGCAATGCTTCCTCTTTCACTGCAGGTTCAGCACCAGCCTGCTTCTTTTCCTCTTCTTCTTCCTGCAAAAGCTCCAGTTTGGCACGCATCGTATAATATTCTGCACCCACTTGCTCTAGCACGTTCAATCGCACACTTAATTGACGCGCATCCCGTTCATCGTCATAGTTCTGAATAAACTTGTCAATGAACGTTAAACTGTTCTGCAACTGTCGTTCACGCTTCAACAGTGCCTTCACTTCACCAACCATTTTCAAATTTTACACCTCTCACTCACTGCACTGTAGAAATCAGGAACTATCACGCACTAATCACCTTCACTAGCACTCCCGTTTCCGAAAATTCACCAATCGACTCGACGTTCCACGACCGCGACCTCGCGAGACAGAATACAGACTTATCAACCCAATTGACAGCAGCAAGGAATAATCAAATAAAGGAGCGGACGACAGCCAGAAATAACCAGCGAAATACCGAGACCAAATTTAATGGTGGACACGACTCATGCACTCGCCAAGAAAAAACTCGCATGCATTTGATAACTTTATTGACCGTCACAATCTTTGGTGGCCACATGCAACAAGCCACCATACATGCACTGTACTTCCCCGGTATTCTTAGTCCAGATTCCGTCCGGATCGTGGTGCTTCCTGCTGCAATCGTCGCCGTCCAATTGTCTTCGTCGCACTCTAGTAGCGATGGCGCCGCGAAACTGCTTCACGATGGCGTCCACTGCGTTGTCCGGTGTCGAAAATGGAGCACTTCATTATTGTTCACGGGCTTTTAATTGTTCAGCACTTGCCCGGCATTTAGTGTCACTTTTCAAAGGGACAACGTCCCGCCAAGTATCCGAAAACCGTCACCGTGATCCGGCTCGAAGGACCAAATGTTCGCGCGCACTGTTGGTTCTTCGGATACTTGGAGTGAAAACTAAAAACTGTAAAATTCACTGCGCGAACAGAAACGCGTAAAAACGTGTAGTTGCGTGGACTGTATATTTGATACTAACTGTATTTCTCTGACCTATATTTGATCAGCTGACCAGCGACCGGCGAACGATCGTGCCAAAAAGATCTATTGCTTCGTGTCTACCTGCATCAGATGGATGAGATAGACCGAAGAACGCTACGCGCTAGAACGGGACTGACCATTCTTCGCTTTGTCGGAGTTGTAGGGTGGTTGTGAAAAATTAGGTTGCCTATAATTCTTTTCTCGCTTTAACAGACCCCAATCTCGAAAAAGACCACAAGCCCGAAAAAGGACCCCAAGCCCGAAAAATACCCCAGGCCCGAAAATGGACCAAAAGCCTGAAAAAGCCAGAAAAATTCCCCAAGCCCGTAAAATGACCCCAAGCCAGAAAAAGACCCCAAGCCCGAGAAAGGACCCCAAGTTCGAAAAAGAACCCCAGCCTGAAAAAGAACCATAAGCCCGAAAAAGGACCACAAGACTACAAGCCTGAAAGAGGACCCCAATCCCGAAAAGGTTCCCAAGCCCGAAAAAGGACCCCAAGTTCGAAAAAGGACCAAAAGCCCGAAAAACGACTTCAAGCACGAAAAAAATAGCTAAAGCCCGAAAAAGAACCCCAAGCCCGAAAAAGGACCCCAGCCCGAAAAAGAATCCCAAGCCCGAAAAAGGACATCAAGCCCGAAAAAGGACCCCAAGCCCGAAAAAGGACCCCAAGCCCGAAAAAGGACCCCAAGCCCGAAAAAGGACCCCAACCCCGAAAAGGGACCCCAAGTTCGAAAAAGGACCTAAAGCTCGAAAAAGACCACAGGTCCGGAAAAGGACCCCAAGCCCGAAAATGGACCCCAAGTTCGAAAAAGAACCCAAGCCCGAAAAAGTAATATAAGCCCGAAAAAGGACCACAAGACTACAAGCCTGAAAGAGGGCCCCAAGTCCGAAAAAGTCCCCAAGTTCAAGAAAGGATATCTAGCCCGAAAAAGGACCCCAAGCCTGAAAAAGGACCCCACGCCCGACAAAGGACCATAAGCCGGAGAAAGGACCACAGAACTACTAGGTTGAAAGAGGACTCCAAGCCAGAAAAGGACCCCAAGCTCGAAAAAGGACCCTAAGCCCGAAAAATGAACATAAGCCCGAAAAGGACCAGAAGCCCGAAAAAGGACCCCAAGCTCGAAAAAGACAACAAGCCCGTAAAAGGATCCCAAACCCGAAAAAGGACCCCAAGCTTGAAAAAGACCACAAGCCCAAAAAAGTACCTCAATCACGAAAAGGACTTCGACCTCGAAAATGGACCCCTATCCCGAAAAAGAACCCAAGCCGAAAAAAGAGCCCCAACCCCAAAAAGGATCTCAAGTTAGAAAAAGGTCCCCAAGATCGAAAAGGTCCCCAAGCCCGAGAAAGGACCACAAGCCCGAAAAAGCACCCCAACCCCGAAAAAGGACCCCAAGTTCGAAAAAGGACCTAAAGCTCGAAAAAGACCACAAGCCCGAAAAAGGACCCCAAGCCTGAAAATCACCCCAAGCCCGAAAAAGATCGACAAGCCCGAAAAAGGACCCTAAGCCCGAAAAAGGACCACAAGCCCGGAAAAGGAACTCAAGGCCGAAAATGGACCCCAGGTTCGAAAAAGAACCCAAGCCCGAAATAGTACCATTAGCCCGAAAAAGGAACACAAGACTACAAGCCTGAAAGAGGATCCCAAGTCCGAAAAAGTCCCCATGCTCAAGAAAGGATATCTAGCCCGAAAAAGGACCCCAAGCCTGAAAAAGGACCCAACGCCCAACGAAGGACCATAAGCCGGAAAAAGGACCACAAGACTACAAGCTTGAAATAGGATCCCAAGCCCGAAAAGGACCCCAAGCTCGAAAAAGGACCCCAAGCCCGAAAAAGGACCCCAAGCCCAAAAAATGAACATAAGCCCGAAAATGATCAGAAGCCCGAAAAAGGACCCCAAGCTCGAAAAAGAAAACAAGCCCGTAAAAGGATCCCAAACCCGAAAAAGGACTACAAGCCCGAAAAAGACCACAAGCCCAAAAAAGTACCTCAATCACGAAAAGAACTTCAAACTCGAAAATGGACCCCTATCCCGAAAAAGAACCCAAGCCGAAAAAAGAGCCCCAAGCCCGAAAAAGGATATCAAGTTCGATAAAGGTCCCCAAGATCGAAAAGATCCCCAAGCCCGAGAAAGGACCCCAAGTTCGAAAAAGAACCCCAAGCCCGAAAAAGGACCATAAGCCCGAAATAGGTCCACAAGACTACAAGCCCGAAAAAGGACCCCAAGTTCGAAAAAGGACCATAAGCCCGAAAAAGGACTTCAAGCCCGAAAAAATAGCTCAAGCCCGAAAAAGAACCCCAAGCCCGAAAAAGGACACCCAGCCCGAAAAAGGACCCCAAGCCCGAAAAAGGACATCAAGCCCGAAAAAGGACCCCAAGCCCGAAAAAGGACCCCAAGCCCGAAAAAGGACCCCAAGCCCGAAAAAGGACCATAAACCCGAAAACGGACCCCAACTCCGAAAAAGGACCTTAAGTTCGAAAAAGGACCTAAAGCTCGAAAAAGACCACAAGCCCGAAAAAGGACCCCAAGCCTAAAAAACACCCCAAGCCCGAAAAAGGACCATAATCCGGGGAAAGGACCACAAGACTACAAGCTTGAAAGAGGACCCCAACCCCGAAAAGGACCCCAATCTCGAAAAAGGACCCCAAGCCCGAAAAAGGACCCCAAGCCCGAAAAATGAACATAAGCCCGAAAAGGACCAGAAGCCCGAAAAAGGACCCTTAAGTTCGTAAAAGGACCCCAAGCCTGAAAAAGGACCCCAAGTCCGAAAAAAGACCCCAAGCCCGAAAAAGACCACAAGCCCAAAAAAATACCTTAATCACGAAAAGGACTTCAAGCTCGAAAATGGACCCCTATCCCGAAAAAAAAACCCAAGCCGGAAAAAGAGCCCCAAGTCCGAAAAAGGATCTCAAGTTCGAAAAAGGTCCCCAAGATCGAAAAAGTCCCCAAGCCCGAGAAAGGACCCCAAGATCGAAAAAGAACCCCAGCCTGAAAAAGAACCATAAGCCCGAAAAAGGAGCACAAGACTACAAGCCTGAAAGAGGACCACAAGCCCGAAAAGGTTCCCAAGCCCGAAAAAGGACCATAAGCCCGAAAAAGGACTTCAAGCCCGAAAAAAATAGCTCAAGCCCGAAAAAGAACCCCAAGCCCGAAAAAGGACCCCCAACCCGAAAAAGGACCCCAAGCCCGAAAAAGGACATCAAGCCCGAAAAAGGACCCCAAGCCAGAAAAAGGACCCCAAGCCCGAAATTGGACCCCAAGCATGAAAAAGCACCCCCCGAAAAAGCACCCCAACCTCGAAAAAGGACCCCAAGTTCGAAAAAGGACCTAAAGCTCGAAAAAGACCACAAGCCCGAAAAAGGACCCCAAGCCTGAAAATCACCCCAAGCCCGAAAAAGATCGACAAGCCCGAAAAAGGACCCTAAGCCCGAAAAAGGACCACAAGCCCGGAAAAGGACCTCAAGGCCGAAAATGGACCCCAGGTTCGAAAAAGAACCTAAGCCCGAAATAGTACCATTAGCCCGAAAAAGGAACACAAGACTACAAGCCTGAAAGAGGACCCCAAGTCCGAAAAAGTCCCCAAGCTCAAGAAAGGATATCTAGCCCGAAAAAGGACCCCAAGCCTGAAAAAGGACCCAACGCCCAACGAAGGACCATAAGCCGGAAAAAGGACCACAAGACTACAAGCTTGAAATAGGATCCCAAGCCCGAAAAGGACCCCAAGCTCGAAAAAGGACCACAAGCCCGAAAAAGGACCCCAAGCCCAAAAAATGAACATAAGCCCGAAAATGATCAGAAGCTCGAAAAAGGACCCCAAGCTCGAAAAAGAAAACAAGCCCGTAAAAGGATCCCAAACCCGAAAAAGGACTACAAGCCCGAAAAAGACCACAAGCCCAAAAAAGTACCTCAATCACGCAAAGGACTTCAAACTCGAAAATGGACCCCTATCCCGAAAAAGAACCCAAGCCGAAAAAAGAGCTCCAAGCCCGAAAAAGGATCTCAAGTTCGATAAAGGTCCCCAAGATCGAAAAGATCCCCAAGCCCGAGAAAGGACCCCAAGTTCGAAAAAGAACCCCAGCCTGTAAAAGAACCATAAGCCCGAAATAGGTCCACAAGACTACAAGCCCGAAAAAGGACCCCAAGTTCGAAAAAGGACCATAAGCCCGAAAAAGGACTTCAAGCCCGAAAAAATAGCTCAAGCCGGAAAAAGAACCCCAAGCCCGAAAAAGGACACCCAGCCCGAAAAAGGACCCCAAGCCCGAAAAAGGACATCAAGCCCGAAAAAGGACCCCAAGCCCGAAAAAGGACCCCAAGCCCGAAAAAGACCACAAGCCCGAAAAAGGACCCCAAGCCTGAAAAGCACCCCAAGCCCGAAAAAGGAACATAATCCGGGGAAAGGACCACAAGACTACAATCTTGAAAGAGGACCCCAAGCCCGAAAAGGACCCCAACCTCGAAAAAGGACCCCAAGCCCGAAAAAGGACCCCAAGCCCGAAAAATGAACATAAGCCCGAAAAGGACCAGAAGCCCGAAAAAGGACCCTTAAGTTCGTAAAAGGACCCCAAGCCTGAAAAAGGACCCCAAGTCCGAAAAAAGACCCCAAGCCCGAAAAAGACCACAAGCCCAAAAAAGTACCTTAATCACGAAAAGGACTTCAAGCTCGAAAATGGACCCCTATCCCGAAAAAAAACCCAAGCCGGAAAAAGAGCCCCAAGTCCGAAAAAGGATCTCAAGTTCGAAAAAGGTCCCCAAGATCGAAAAAGTCCCCAAGCCCGAGAAAGGACCCCAAGATCGAAAAAGAACCCCAGCCTGAAGAAGAACCATAAGCCCGAAAAAGGAGCACAAGACTACAAGCCTGAAAGAGGACCACAAGCCCGAAAAGGTTCCCAAGCCCGAAAAAGGACCCCAAGTTCGAAAAAGGACCATAAGCCCGAAAAATGACTTCAAGCCCGAAAAAAATAGCTCAAGCCCGAAAAAGAACCCCAAGCCCGAAAAAGGACCGCCAACCCGAAAAAGGACCCCAAGCCCGAAAAAGGACATCAAGCCCGAAAAAGGACCCCAAGCCCGAAAAAGGACCCCAAGCCCGAAATTGGACCCCAAGCAGGAAAAAGCACCCAACGCCCGTAAAAGGATCGTAAGTTCTAAAAAGGATCCCAAGCCCAAAAAATACCCCAAGCCCGAAAAAGGACCCCAATCCCGAAAAAGACCACAAGCCCGAAAAAGGACCCCAAGCCCGAAAAATACCCCAGGCCCGAAAATGGACCAAAAGCCTGAAAAAGCCAGAAAAATGCCCCAAGCCCGTAAAAGGACCCCAGCCCGAAAAAGAACCCCAAGCCCGAAAAAGGACATCAAGCCCGAAAAAGGACCCCAAGCCCGAAAAAGGACCCCAACCCCGAAAAAGGACCCCAAGTTCGAAAAAGGACCTAAAGCTCGAAAAAGACCACAGGCCCGGAAAAGGACCCCAAGCCCGAAAATGGACCCCAAGTTCGAAAAAGAACCCAAGCCCGAAAAAGTAATATAAGCCCGAAAAAGGACCACAAGACTACAAGCCTGAAAGAGGGCCCCAAGTCCGAAAAAGTCCCCAAGTTCAAGAAAGGATATCTAGCCCGAAAAAGGACCCCAAGCCTGAAAAAGGACCCCACGCCCGACAAAGGACCATAAGCCGGAGAAAGGACCACAGAACTACTAGGTTGAAAGAGGACTCCAAGCCAGAAAAGGACCCCAAGCTCGAAAAAGGACCCTAAGCCCGAAAAATGAACATAAGCCCGAAAAGGACCAGAAGCCCGAAAAAGGACCCCAAGCTCGAAAAAGACAACAAGCCCGTAAAAGGATCCCAAACCCGAAAAAGGACCCCAAGCTTGAAAAAGACCACAAGCCCAAAAAAGTACCTCAATCACGAAAAGGACTTCGACCTCGAAAATGGACCCCTATCCCGAAAAAGAACCCAAGCCGAAAAAAGAGCTCCAACCCCAAAAAGGATCTCAAGTTAGAAAAAGGTCCCCAAGATCGAAAAGGTCCCCAAGCCCGAGAAAGGACCACAAGCCCGAAAAAGCACCCCAACCCCGAAAAAGGACCCCAAGTTCGAAAAAGGACCTAAAGCTCGAAAAAGACCACAAGCCAGAAAAAGCACCCCAAGCCTGAAAATCACCCCAAGCCCGAAAAAGATCGACAAGCCCGAAAAAGGACCCTAAGCCCGAAAAAGGACCACAAGCCCGGAAAAGGACCTCAAGGCCGAAAATGGACCCCAGGTTCGAAAAAGAACCCAAGCCCGAAATAGTACCATTAGCCCGAAAAAGGAACACAAGACTACAAGCCTGAAAGAGGATCCCAAGTCCGAAAAAGTCCCCATGCTCAAGAAAGGATATCTAGCCCGAAAAAGGACCCCAAGCCTGAAAAAGGACCCAACGCCCAACGAAGGACCATAAGCCGGAAAAAGGACCACAAGACTATAAGCTTGAAATAGGATCCCAAGCCCGAAAAGGACCCCAAGCTCGAAAAAGGACCCCAAGCCCGAAAAAGGACCCCAAGCCCGAAAAATGAAAATAAGCCCGAAAATGATCAGAAGCCCGAAAAAGGAACCCAAGCTCGAAAAAGAAAACAAGCACGTAAAAGGATCCCAAACCCGAAAAAGGACTACAAGCCCGAAAAAGACCACAAGCCCAAAAAAGTACCTCAATCACGAAAAGGACTTCAAACTCGAAAATGGACCCCTATCCCGAAAAAGAACCCAAGCCGAAAAAAGAGCCCCAAGCCCGAAAAAGGATCTCAAGTTCGATAAAGGTCCCCAAGATCGAAAAGATCCCCAAGCCCGAGAAAGGACCCCAAGTTCGAAAAAGAACCCCAGCCTGTAAAAGAACCATAAGCCCGAAAAAGGTCCACAAGACTACAAGCCCGAAAAAGGACCCCAAGTTCGAAAAAGGACCATAAGCCCGAAAAAGGACTTCAAGCCCGAAAAAATAGCTCAAGCCCGAAAAAGAACCCCAAGCCCGAAAAAGGACACCCAGCCCGAAAAAGGACCCCAAGCCCGAAAAAGGACATCAAACCCGCAAAAGGACCCCAAGCCCGAAAAAGGACCCCAAGCCCGAAAAAGGACCCCAAGCCCGAAAAAGGACCACAAGCCCGAAAAATGAACATAAGCCCGAAAAGGACCAGAAACCCGAAAAAGGACCCTTAAGTTCGTAAAAGGACCCCAAGCCTGAAAAAGGACCCCAAGTCCGAAAAAAGACCTCAAGCCCGAAAAAGGACCATAATCCGGAGAAAGGACTACAAGACTACAAGCTTGAAAGAGGACCCCAAGCCCGAAAAGGACCCCAACCTCGAAAAAGGACCCCAAGCCCGAAAAAGGACCCCAAGCCCGAAAAATGAACATAAGCCCGAAAAGGACCAGAAGCCCGAAAAAGTACCCTTAAGTTCGTAAAAGGACCCCAAGCCTGAAAAAGGACCCCAAGTCCGAAAAAAGACCCCAAGCCCGAAAAAGACCACAAGCCCAAAAAAGTACCTTAATCACGAAAAGGACTTCAAGCTCGAAAATGGACCCCTATCCCGAAAAAAACCCAAGCCGAAAAAAGAGCCCCAAGTCCGAAAAAGGATCTCAAGTTCGAAAAAGGTCCCCAAGATCGAAAAAGTCCCCAAGCCCGAGAAAGGACCCCAAGATCGAAAAAGAACCCCAGCCTGAAGAAGAACCATAAGCCCGAAAATGGACCCCAAGTTCGAAAAAGAACCCAAGCCCGAAAAAGTACAATTAGCCCGACTACAAGCCTGAAAGAGGACCACAAGCCTGAAAAGGTTCCCAAGCCCGAAAAAGAACCCCAAGCCCGAAAAAGGACCCCAAGCCCGAAAAAAGACCCCAAGCCCGAAAAGGACCACAAGCCCGAAAAATGAACCCAAGCCTGAAAAAGACCCCAAGCCCGAAAAAGACCCCAAGCCCGAAAAAGGACACTAAGCTTGAAAGAAACCACAAGCCCGAAAAAGGACCCTAAGCCCGAAAAAGGACCCTAAGCTCGAAGAAGGACCATCTGCCGGAAAAAAAGGACCACAAGTCTACAAGCTTGAAAGAGGATCGCAAGCCCGAAAAGGACCCCAAGCCCGAAAGAGGAGCCCAAGCCCGAAAAGGGGGCCCAATCCCGAAAAAGGCCCCAAGCCTGAAAAAGCACCCCAAGCCCGAAAAAGCACCCCAAACCCGTAAAAGGACCCCATGTTCTAAAAAGGACCCTAAGCCCGAAAAAGACCCCAAGCCCGAAAAAGACAACAAGCCCGAAAAAGGATCCCAAACCCGAAGAAGAACTCCAAGCCCAAAAAAGGACCCCAAGCCCGAAAATGAACCCTAAGCCCGAAAAAGACCCCAAGCCCGAAAAAGACAACAAGCCCGAAAAAGACAACAAGCCCGAAAAAGGATCCCAAACCCGAAGAAGGACCCCAAGCCCAAAAAGGACCCCAAGCCCGAAAAATGAACCTAAGTCAGAAAAGGGACCAGCAGCCCGAAAACGGACCTCAAGTTCGTAAAAGGACCCCAAGCCTGAAAAATGACCCCAAGTCCGAAAAAGACCACTAGCCCAAAAAAGGACCACAAGCCCAAAAAAGTACCTTAATCACGAAAAGGACTTCAAGCTCGAAAATGGACCCCTATCCCGAAAAAAAACCCAAGCCGGAAAAAGAGCCCCAAGTCCGAAAAAGGATCTCAAGTTCGAAAAAGGTCCCCAAGATCGAAAAAGTCCCCAAGCCCGAGAAAGGACCCCAAGATCGAAAAAGAACCCCAGCCTGAAGAAGAACCATAAGCCCGAAAAAGGAGCACAAGACTACAAGCCTGAAAGAGGACCACAAGCCCGAAAAGGTTCCCAAGCCCGAAAAAGGACCCCAAGTTCGAAAAAGGACCATAAGCCCGAAAAATGACTTCAAGCCCGAAAAAAATAGCTCAAGCCCGAAAAAGAACCCCAAGCCCGAAAAAGGACCGCCAACCCGAAAAAGGACCCCAAGCCCGAAAAAGGACATCAAGCCCGAAAAAGGACCCCAAGCCCGAAAAAGGACCCCAAGCCCGAAATTGGACCCCAAGCATGAAAAAGCACCCCACGCCCGTAAAAGGATCGTAAGTTCTAAAAAGGATCCCAAGCCCAAAAAATACCCCAAGCCCGAAAAAGGACCCCAATCCCGAAAAAGACCACAAGCCCGAAAAAGGACCCCAAGCCCGAAAAATACCCCAGGCCCGAAAATGGACCAAAAGCCTGAAAAAGCCAGAAAAATGCCCCAAGCCCGTAAAAGGACCCCAGCCCGAAAAAGAACCCCAAGCCCGAAAAAGGACATCAAGCCCGAAAAAGGACCCCAAGCCCGAAAAAGGACCCCAACCCCGAAAAAGGACCCC
Source organism: Topomyia yanbarensis (assembly GCF_030247195.1). NCBI lineage: Eukaryota > Metazoa > Arthropoda > Insecta > Diptera > Culicidae > Topomyia > Topomyia yanbarensis. The sequence goes on along the minus strand of NC_080672.1, from coordinate 215,018,126 downwards.
AAGTTCGAAAAAGGACCTAAAGCTCGAAAAAGACCACAGGCCCGGAAAAGGACCCCAAGCCCGAAAATTGACCCCAAGTTCGAAAAAGAACCCAATCCCGAAAAAGTAATATAAGCCCGAAAAAGGACCACAAGACTACAAGCCTGAAAGAGGGCCCCAAGTCCGAAAAAGTCCCCAAGTTCAAGAAAGGATATCTAGCCCGAAAAAGGACCCCAAGCCTGAAAAAGGACCCCACGCCCGACAAAGGACCATAAGCCGGAGAAAGGACCACAGAACTACTAGCTTGAAAGAGGACTCCAAGCCAGAAAAGGACCCCAAGCTCGAAAAAGGACCCTAAGCCCGAAAAATGAACATAAGCCCGAAAAGGACCAGAAGCCCGAAAAAGGACCCCAAGCTCGAAAAAGACAACAAGCCCGTAAAAGGATCCCAAACCCGAAAAAGGACCCCAAGCTTGAAAAAGACCACAAGCCCAAAAAAGTACCTCAATCACGAAAAGGACTTCGACCTCGAAAATGGACCCCTATCCCGAAAAAGAACCCAAGCCGAAAAAAGAGCTCCAACCCCAAAAAGGATCTCAAGTTAGAAAAAGGTCCCCAAGATCGAAAAGGTCCCCAAGCCCGAGAAAGGACCACAAGCCCGAAAAAGCACCCCAACCCCGAAAAAGGACCCCAAGTTCGAAAAAGGACCTAAAGCTCGAAAAAGACCACAAGCCAGAAAAAGCACCCCAAGCCTGAAAATCACCCCAAGCCCGAAAAAGATCGACAAGCCCGAAAAAGGACCCTAAGCCCGAAAAAGGACCACAAGCCCAGAAAAGGACCTCAAGGCCGAAAATGGACCCCAGGTTCGAAAAAGAACCCAAGCCCGAAATAGTACCATTAGCCCGAAAAAGGAACACAAGACTACAAGCCTGAAAGAGGATCCCAAGTCCGAAAAAGTCCCCATGCTCAAGAAAGGATATCTAGCCCGAAAAAGGACCCCAAGCCTGAAAAAGGACCCAACGCCCAACGAAGGACCATAAGCCGGAAAAAGGACCATAAGACTATAAGCTTGAAATAGGATCCCAAGCCCGAAAAGGACCCCAAGCTCGAAAAAGGACCCCAAGCCCGAAAAAGGACCCCAAGCCCGAAAAATGAAAATAAGCCCGAAAATGATCAGAAGCCCGAAAAAGGAACCCAAGCTCGAAAAAGAAAACAAGCACGTAAAAGGATCCCAAACCCGAAAAAGGACTACAAGCCCGAAAAAGACCACAAGCCCAAAAAAGTACCTCAATCACGAAAAGGACTTCAAACTCGAAAATGGACCCCTATCCCGAAAAAGAACCCAAGCCGAAAAAAGAGCCCCAAGCCCGAAAAAGGATCTCAAGTTCGATAAAGGTCCCCAAGATCGAAAAGATCCCCAAGCCCGAGAAAGGACCCCAAGCTCGAAAAAGAACCCCAGCCTGTAAAAGAACCATAAGCCCGAAATAGGTCCACAAGACTACAAGCCCGAAAAAGGACCCCAAGTTCGAAAAAGGACCATAAGCCCGAAAAAGGACTTCAAGCCCGAAAAAATAGCTCAAGCCCGAAAAAGAACCCCAAGCCCGAAAAAGGACACCCAGCCCGAAAAAGGACCCCAAGCCCAAAAAAGGACATCAAACCCGAAAAAGGACCCCAAGACCGAAAAAGGACCCCAAGCCCGAAAAAGGACCCCAAGCCCGAAAAAGGACCACAAGCCCGAAAAATGAACATAAGCCCGAAAAGGACCAGAAACCCGAAAAAGGACCCTTAAGTTCGTAAAAGGACCCCAAGCCTGAAAAAGGACCCCAAGTCCGAAAAAAGACCTCAAGCCCGAAAAAGGACCATAATCCGGAGAAAGGACCACAAGACTACAAGCTTGAAAGAGGACCCCAAGCCCGAAAAGGACCCCAACCTCGAAAAAGGACCCCAAGACCGAAAAAGGACCCCAAGCCCGAAAAAGGACCCCAAGCCCGAAAAAGGACCACAAGCCCGAAAAATGAACATAAGCCCGAAAAGGACCAGAAACCCGAAAAAGGACCCTTAAGTTCGTAAAAGGACCCCAAGCCTGAAAAAGGACCCCAAGTCCGAAAAAAGACCCCAAGCCCGAAAAAGACCACAAGCCCAAAAAAGTACCTTTATCACGAAAAGGACTTCAAGCTCGAAAATGGACCCCTATCCCGAAAAAAAAACCCAAGCCGAAAAAAGAGCCCCAAGTCCGAAAAAGGATCTCAAGTTCGAAAAAGGTCCCCAAGATCGAAAAAGTCCCCAAGCCCGAGAAAGGACCCCAAGATCGAAAAAGAACCCCAGCCTGAAGAAGAACCATAAGCCCGAAAATGGACCCCAAGTTCGAAAAAGAACCCAAGCCCGAAAAAGTACAATTAGCCCGACTACAAGCCTGAAAGAGGACCACAAGCCCGAAAAGGTTCCCAAGCCCGAAAAAGAACCCCAAGCCCGAAAAAGGACCCCAAGCCCGAAAAAAGACCCCAAGCCCGAAAAGGACCACAAGCCCGAAAAATGAACCCAAGCCTGAAAAAGACCCCAAGCCCGAAAAAGACCCCAAGCCCGAAAAAGGACACTAAGCTTGAAAGAAACCACAAGCCCGAAAAAGGACCCTAAGCCCGAAAAAGGACCCTAAGCTCGAAGAAGGACCATCTGCCGGAAAAAAGGACCACAAGTCTACAAGCTTGAAAGAGGATCGCAAGCCCGAAAAGGACCCCAAGCCCGAAAGAGGAGCCCAAGCCCGAAAAGGGGGCCCAATCCCGAAAAAGCCCCAAGCCTGAAAAAGCACCCCAAGCCCGAAAAAGCACCCCAAACCCGTAAAAGGACGCCATGTTCTAAAAAGGACCCTAAGCCCGAAAAAGACCCCAAGCCCGAAAAAGACAACAAGCCCGAAAAAGGATCCCAAACCCGAAGAAGGACTCCAAGCCCAAAAAAGGACCCCAAGCCCGAAAATGAACCCTAAGCCCGAAAAAGACCCCAAGCCCGAAAAAGACAACAAGCCCGAAAAAGACAACAAGCCCGAAAAAGGATCCCAAACCCGAAGAAGGACCCCAAGCCCAAAAAGGACCCCAAGCCCGAAAAATGAACCTAAGTCAGAAAAGGGACCAGCAGCCCGAAAACGGACCTCAAGTTCGTAAAAGGACCCCAAGCCTGAAAAATGACCCCAAGTCCGAAAAAGACCACTAGCCCAAAAAAGGACCCCAAGCCCGAAAAAGGACCCCACGCCCGAAAAAGGACCCCAAGCCCGAAAAAGGTCCATAAGCCCGAAAAAGGACCCCAAGTTCGTAAAAGGACCCCAAGCCTGAAAAAGGTACCCCAAGCCCGAAAAAGGACCCCAAGCCCGAAAAAGTCCACAAGCCCAAAAAAGTACCTCAATCACGAAAAGGACTTTAAGCTCGAAAAAGGACCCCAAGACCGAAAAGAACCCCAAGCCCGAAAAAGGACCCCAAGTTCGAAAAAAACCAAAGCCCGAAAAGAGCCCCAAGCCCGAAAAAGGTCCTCAAGTTCGTAAAAGGACCCCAAGCCCGAAAATGAACCCTAAGCCCGAAAAAGACCCCAAGCCCGAAAAAGACAACAAGCCCGAAAAAGGATCCCAAACCCGAAGAAGGACCCCAAGCCCGAAAAAGGATCCCAAACCCGAAAAAGGACCCCAAGCCCGAAAAATGACCCCAAACCTGATAAAGGATCCCAAGCACGAAAAAGGATCCCAAACCCGAAAGAGGATCACAAGTCCGAAAAAGTCCAAAAGCCCGCAAAAGGGCCCCAATCCTTTAAAAGCACCCCAAGATCGAAAAATGACGACAAGCCCAAAAAAGTACCCCAAGCCCGAAAAAACTCCAAGCCGGAAAGAGGACCCCAAGATCGAAAAGGACCCCAAGCCAGAATAAGGACCCCATGTTCGAGATAGGACCATAAGCCCGAAAAAGAACTTCAAGCCCGAAAAAGTAGCTCAAGCCTGAAAATGGACCCCAGGCCCGATAAGGACCACAAGCCCGAAAAAGCACCCAAAGCCCGGAAAAGGACCCCAAGTTCTAAAAAGGACCCCAAGCCCGAAAAAGACTCCAAGCTCGAAAAAGGACACCAAGCCCAAAAAAAACAAGCCCGAAAAAGGACCTTAAGCCCGAAAAAGCACCCAAAGCCCGAAAAAGGACCCCAAGCCCTTAAAATGAACCTAAGCCCGCAAAAGGACCAGAAGCCCGAAAACCCACAGGACCACAAGCCCGAAAAAAGACCTGAACCCCGAAAAGGGACCCCAAGACTCCAATATCGAAAAAGGACGACAAGCCCAAAAAAGGACCCCAAATCCGAAAAAAAGTCCCCAAGCACGAAAAAGGACCCAAAGCACGAAAGAGACCACAAGCCCGAAAAAGGACCCCAAGCCCGAAAAAGGACCCCAAGCACGAAAAAGTACGAATAGCCCAAAAAAGGACCCCAAGCCCGAAAAAGGATCCCAAGCCCGAAAAAGGATCCCAGGCTCGAAAAAGGACCCCAAGTTCGAAAAAAAACCCAAGCCCGAAAAAATACCCCAAGCCCGAAAAGGTAGCTCAAGCCCGAAAAGGACTCCAAGCCCGAAAAAGGACCCTAATCCCGAAAAAGAACCCATGCCCGAAAAAGAGCACGAAGCCCGAAAAAGAGCCACAAGCCCGAAAGAGGATCTCAAGTTCGAAAAAGGATCCCAAGCCCGAAAAAGGACCACAAGCCGGAAAAAGGACCCCAAGCTTGAAAAAGACAACAAGCCCGAAAAAGACCCCAAGCCTGAAAAAGACAAGAAGCCCGAAAAAGACCCCAAGCCCGAAAAAGGACCACAAGCACGTAAAAGGACCCCAAGCCGGAAAAATGTCCGCAAGCCCGAAAAAGGACCCCAAGCCCGAAAAAGGACCCCAAGCCTGAAAAAGCACCACAAGACAACAAGCTTGAAAGAGGATCCCAAGCCCGAAAAGGACCACAAGCCCGAAAAAGGAGCTCAAGCACGAAAAAGGGTCCCAAGCCCGAAAAAGGACCCCAAGCCCGAAAAAGGACCCCAAGCCCGAAAAGGACCACAAGCCCGAAAAATGAACCCAAGCCTGAAAAAGACCCCAAGCCCGAAAAAGACCGCAAGCCCGAAAAAGGACACGAAACATGAAAGAGACCACAAGCCCGAAAAAGTACCCTAAGCCCGAAAAAGGACCCTAAGCACGAAGAAGGACCATATGCCGGAAAAAAGACCACAAGACTACAAGCTTGAAAGAGGATCGCAAGCCCGAAAAAGACCCCAAGCCCGAAAGAGGAGCACAAGCCCGAAAAGGGGGCCCAATCCCGAAAAAGGACCCGAGGCCTGAAAAAGCACCCCAAGCCCGAAAAAGCACCCCAAGCTCGTAAAAGGACCCCAAGTTCTAAAAAGGACCCCAAGCGCGAAAAAAGACCCCAAGCCCGAAAAATGAACCTAAGCCCGAAAAAGGACCAGATGCCTTAAGTTCGTAAAAGGACATCAAGCCTGAAAAAGGACCCCAAGTCCGAAAAAGACCACAAGCCCGAAAAAGGACCCCAAGCCCGAAAAAGGACCGCACGCCCGAAAAAGGACCATAAGCCGAAGAAAGGACCACAAGACTACAAGCCCGAAAAGTACCCCAAGCCCGAAAAAGGACCCCAAGCCCGAAAAATGAACATAAGCCCGAAAAAGGACCAGAAGCCCGATAAAGGACCCCAAGTTCGTAAAAGGACCCCAAGTCCGAAAAAGGACCCCAAGCCCGAAAAAGACCACAAGCCAAAAAAAGTACCTCAATCACGAAAAAGACTTCAAGCTCGAAAAGGGACCCCAATCCCGGAAAAGAACCCAGGCCGAAAAAAAGAGCCCCAAGCCCGAAAAAGGATCTCAAGTTCGAAAAAGGTCCCCAAGATCGAAAAAGGTCCCCAAGCCCGAAAAAGGACCCCAAACTCGAAAAACATAACAAGCCCGTAAAAGGATCCCAAACCCGAAAAAGTACCCCAAGCTCGAAGAAGGACCATAAGCCGGAAAAAGGACCACAAGACTACAAGATTGAAAGAGAACCCCCAGCCCGAAGAAGGATTCCAAGCCCGAAAAAGGACCCCAAGCCCAAAAAAGGACCCGAAGCCCGAAAAAGTACCCCAAGCCCGAAAAAGACCACAAACCCTAAAAAGGAACACAAGACAACAAGCTTGAAAGAGGACCCCAAGCTCGAAATGGACCCTAAGCCCGAAAAAGGAGCCCAAACACGAAAAAGGGGCCAAAGCCCGAAAAAGGACCCCAAGCCTGAAAAAGCACCCCACGCCCGAAAAAGCACCCCAAGCCCGTAAAAGGACCCCAAGTTCTAAAAAGGATCCCAAGCCCGAAAAAGACCGCAAGCCCGAAAAAGGACACGAAGCTTGAACAAGACCACAAGCTCTAAAAAGGACTCCAAGCCCGAAAAAGGACACGAAGCCTGAAAAAGGACCCCAAGCCCGAAGAAGTACCATAAGCCGGAAAAAAGATCACAAGACAACAAACTTGAAAGAGGAGCCAAAGCCCAAAAAAGGACCCCAAGCCCGAAAAAGGACCCCAAGCCCGAAAAAGACCACAAGCCCGAAAAAGGACCCCAAGCCCGAAAAATGACCCCAAGCCAGAAAAGGACCCCAAGCCCGAGAAAGTTCCCCAAGTTCGAAAAAGAACCCCAGCCTGAAAAAGGACCATAAGCCTGAAAAAGGACCACAAGACTACAAGCCTGAAAGAGGACCCCAAGCCCGAAAAGGACCCCAAGTCCGAAAAAGGCCCCAAGCCCGAAAAAGGACTTCAAGCCCGAAAAAAATAGCTCAAGCCCGAAAAAAATAGCTCAAGCCCGAAAAAGAACCCCAAGCTCGAAAAAGGATCCCAGCCCGAAAAAGGACCCCAAGCCCGAAAAAGGACATCAAGCTCGAAAAAGGACCCCAAGCTCGAAAAAGGACCAAAAGCCCGAAAAAGGACCCCAACCCCCAAAAAGAACCCCAAGCCAGAAAAAGGACACAAAGCTCGAAAAAGACCACAAGCACGAAAAAGAACCCCAAGCCTGAAAAGCACCCCAAGCCCGAAAAAGGACGACAAGCCCAAAAAAAGACCCTAAGCCCGAAAAAGGACCACAAGCCCGAAAAAGGACCCCAAGCCCGAAAATGGACCCCAAGTTCGAAAAAGAACCCCAAGCCAGAAAAAGGACCCCAAGCCCGAAAAAGGACCCCAAGCGTAAAAAAGGACCCCAAACCTGAAAATTGCCACAAGCCCGAAAAATGAACCCAAGCCTGAAAAAGACCCCAAGCCCGAAAAGAACCCCAAGCCCGAAAAGAGCCCCAAGCCCGAAAAAGGATCTCAAGTTCGAAAAAGGACCCTAAGCCAGAAGAAGGTCCCCAAGATCGAAAAAGCTCGAAAAAGACAACAAACCCTAAAAAGGACCCCAAGCCCGAAAATGGACCCCAAGCCCGAAAAAGAACCCCAGCCTGAAAAAGGACCATAAGCCTGAAAAAGGACCACAAGACTACAAGCCTGAAAGAGGACCCCAAGCCCGAAAAGGACCCCAAGTCCGAAAAAGGCCCCAAGCCCGAAAAAGGACTTCAAGCCCGAAAAAAATAGCTCAAGCCCGAAAAAAATAGCTCAAGCCCGAAAAAGAACCTCAAGCTCGAAAAAGGATCCCAGCCCGAAAAAGGACCCCAAGCCCGAAAAAGGACCTCAAGTTCGTAAAAGGACCCCAAGCCTGAAAAAGGACCCCAAGTCCGAAATAGACCACAAGCCCGAAAAAGGACCCCAAGCCCGAAAAAGGACCCCAAGCCCGAAAAAGGACCCCACACCCGAAAAAGGACCATAAGCCGGAGAAAGGACCCATAGCCTGCAAAAGGATCCAAAGTCCGAAAAATGACCCCAAGCCAGAAAAATACCCCAAGCCCGAAAAATGACCCCAAGCCAGAAAAGGACCCCAAGCCCGAGAAAGTACCCCAAGTTCGAAAAAGAACCCCAGCCTGGAAAAGGATCATAAGTCCGAAAAAGGACCACAAGACTACAATCCTGAAAGGGGACCCCAAGCCAGAAAAGGACCCCAAGTCGGAGAAAGGACCCCAAGCCCGAAAAAGGACCCCAAGCCCGAAAAAGGACCAAAAGCCCGAAAAAGGAGCCCAACCCCGAAAAAGAACCCCAAGTTCGAAAAAGGACACAAAGCTCGAAAAAGACCACAAGCCCGAAAATGGACCCTAAGCCTGAAAAGCACCCCAAGCCCGAAAAAGGACAAGCCCAAAAAAGTACCTCAATCACGAAAAGGACTTCAAGCTCGAAAAAGGACCCCAATCCCTAAAAAGAACCCAGCCCGAAAAAAGAGCCCCAAGCCCGAAAAAGGATCTCAAGTTCGAAAAAGGTCCCCAAGATCGAAAAAGGTCCCCAAGCCCGAAAAAGGACCCCAAACTCGAAAAAGACAACAAGCCCGTAAAAGGATCCCAAACCCGAAAAAGGACCCCAAGCCCGAAGAAGGGCCATAAGCCGGAAAAAGGACCACAAGACTACAAGATTGAAAGAGCACCCCAAGCCCGAAGAAGGATTCCAAGCCCGAAAAAGGCCCCAAGCCCAAAAAAGGACCCGAAGCCCGAAAAAGGACCCTAAGCCCGAAGAAGGCCACAAGTCAGAAAACGAACCACAAGACTACAAGCTTGAAATAGGACCCCAAGCCCGAAAAGGACCCCAACCTCGAAAAATTACCTAAAGCTTGAAAACGACCACAAGCCCGAGAAAGGACCCCAAGCCTGAAAAGCACCACAAGCCCGAAAAAGGACGACAAGCCCAAAAAAGGACCACAAGCCCGGAAAAGGACCCCATGCCCGAAAATGGACCCCAAGTTCGAAAAAGAACCCAAGCCCGAAAAAGTACCATTAGCCCGAAAAAGGACCACAAGACTACAAGCCTGAAAGAGGACCCCAAGCCCGAAAAAGTCCCCAAGCTCAAGAAAGGATACCTAGCCCGAAAAAGGACCCCAAGTTCGAAAAAGGACCATAAGCCCGACAAAGGACTTCAAGCCCGAAAAAAATAGCTCAAGCCCGAAAAAGGACCCCCAGCCCGAAAAAGCACCCCAAGCCCGAAAAAGGACATCAAGCCCGAAAAAGGACTCCAAGCCCGAAAAAGGACCCCAAGCCCGAAAAAGGACCACAAGCCCGAAAAAGGACCCTAAGCCCGAAAAAGGACCACAAGCCCGGAAAATGACCCCAAGCCCGAAAATGTAGCCCAAGTTTGAAAAAGAACCCAAGCCCGAAAAAGCACCATTAGCCCGAAAAAGGACCACAAGACTACTAGCCTGAAAGAGGGCCCCGAATCCGAAAAAGTGCTCAAGTTCAAAAAAGGACCCCAAGCCCGAAAAATTAACCCAAGCCCGAAAAAGGAGCCCAAGCCCGAAAAAGACCCCAAGCTCGAAAAACACCCCCAGCTCGAAAAAGGACCCCAAGACCGAAAAGAACCGCAAGCCCGAAAAAGGACACCAAGTTCGAAATAGAACCCAAGCCCGAAAAGAGCCCCACGCTAGAAAAAGGATTTCAAATTCGAAAAAGGACCCCAAGCTCGAAAAAGTTAACAAGCCCGAAAAAGGACACAAAGCCCGAAAAAGGACCCCAACCCCGAAAAAAACCCCAAGCCCGAAGAAGGCCATAAGCCAGAAAAACGACCACAAGACTACAAGTTTGAAAAAGGACCCCAAGTCCGAAAAATGACCCCAAACCCGAACAAGGACGCCAAGCCCAAAAAAGGATCCTAAGCTCGAAAAAGGACCCCAAGCCCGAAAAATGAACCCAAGCCTGAAAAAGACCCCAAGCCCGAAAAAGACCCCAAGCCCGAAAAAGACCCCAAGCCCGAAAAAGGACACGAAGCTTGAAAAAGACCACAAGCCCGAAAAAGGACCCTAAGCCCGAAAAAGGACCCTAAGCTCGAAGAAGGACCATATGCCGGAAATAAGTACCACAAGACTACAAGATTGAACGAGGATCACAAGCCCGAAAAGGACCCCAAACCCGAAAGAGGAGCACAAGCCCGAAAAGGGGGCCCAATCCCGAAAAAGGACCCCAAGCCTGAAAAAGCACCCCAAGCCCGAAAAAGCACCCCAAACCCGTGAAAGCACCCCATGTTCTAAAAAGGACCCCAAGCCCGAAAAAGACCCCAAGCCCGAAAAAGGACCCCAAGCCCAAAAAGGACCCCAAGTCCGAAAAATGAACCTAAGCCCGAAACAGGACCAGCAGCCCGAAAACGGACCTCAAGTTCGTAAAAGGACCCCAAGCCAGAAAAATGACCCCAAGTCCGAAAAAGACCACTAGCCCGAAAAAGGACCGCAAGCCCGAAAAAGGACCCCACGCCCGAAAAAGGACCATAAGCCGGAGAAAGGACCACAAGACTACAAGCTTGAAAGGACCATAAGCCGGAGAAAGGAACACAAGACTACAAGCTTGAAAGACGACCCCAAGCCCGAAAAGGACCCCCAGCTCGAAAAAGGACCCCAAGCCCGAAAAATGAACATAAGCCCGAAAAGGACCAGAAGCCTGAAAAACGACCCCAAGTTCGGAAAAGGACCCTAAGCCTGAAAAAGGACCCCAAGTCCGGAAAAGGACCCCAAGCCCGAAAAAGACCACAAGCCCAAAAAAGTACCTCAATCACGAAAAGGGCTTCAAGCTCGAAAATGGACCCCTATCCCGAAAAAGACCCCAAGCCCGAAAAAGGACCCCCAGCCCAAAAAGGACCCCAAGCCCGAAAAATGAGCCTAAGCCCGAAAAAGGACCAGCAGCCCGAAAACGGACCTCAAGTTCGTAAAAGGACCCCAAGCCTGAAAAATGACCCCAAGTCCGAAAAAGACCACTAGCCCGAAAAAGGACCGCAAGCCCGAAAAAGGACCCCACGCCCGAAAAATGACCATAAGCCGGAGAAAGGACCAAAAGACTACAAGCTTGAAAGGACCATAAGCCGGAGAAAGGAACACAAGACTACAAGCTTGAAAGACGACCCCAAGCCCGAAAAGGACCCCCAGCTCGAAAAAGGACCCCAAGCCCGAAAAAGTGGCCCAAGCCCGAAAAGGACCAGAAGCCTGAAAAAGGACCCCAAGTTCGGAAAAGGACCCTAAGCCTGAAAAAGGACCCCAAGTCCGAAAAAGGACCCCAAGCCCGAAAAAGACCACAAGCCCAAAAAAGTACCTCAATCACGAAAAGGGCTTCAAGCTAGAAAATGGACCTCTATCCCGAAAAAGAACCCAAGCCGAAAAAAGAGCCCCAAGCCCAAAAAGGGACCCCAAGCCCGAAAAAGAACCCCAAGCCCGAAAAAGACCACAAGCCCGAAAAAGGACCCCAAGCCTTAAAAAGCACCCTACGCCCGAAAAAGCAACCCAAGCCCATAAAAGGACCCCAAGTTCTAAAAAGGATCCCAAGCCCGAAAAAGACCCCAAAAGGACACGAAGATTGAAAAAGACCACAAGCCCGAAAAAGGACCCCAAGCCCGAAAAAGACCACAAGCCCGAAAAAGAACCCCAAGATCGAAAAATACCCCATGCCCGAAAAAGGACCCCAAGCCCGAAAAAGACCACAAGCCGAAAAAGGACCCCAAACCCGTAAAATACCCCAAGCCCGAAAAAGGACCAAAAGTCTGAAAAAGCCAGAAAAGTACCCCAAGCCCGAAAAATTACCCCAAGCCAGAAAAAGATCCCAAGCCCGAGAAAGGACCCCAAATTCGAAAAAGAACACCAGCCTGAAAAAGGACCATAAGCCCGAAAAAGAAACACAAGACTACAAGCCTGAAAGAGGACCCCAAGCCCGAAAAGGTTCCCAAGCCCGAGAAAGGACCCCAAGTTCGAAAAAGGACCATAGCCCGAAAAAGGACTTCAAGCTTGAAAAAATAGCTCAAGCACGAAAAAGGACCCCAAGCCCGAAAAAGGCCCCCAGCCCGAAAAAGGACCCCAAGCCCGAAAAAGGACATCAAGCCCGAAAAGGGACCCCAATCCCGAAAAAGGACTACAAGCCCGAAAAGGATCCCATGCCCGAAAAAGGACCCCAACTCCGAAAAGGACCCCAAGTTCGAAAAAGGACCTAAAGCTCGAAAAAGACCACAAGCCCTAAAAAGGACCCCAAGCCTGAAAAGCACCCCAAACCCGAAAAAGGACAAGCCCAGAAAAGGACCCTAAGCCCGAAAAGGACCAGGAGCCCGGAAAAGGACCCCAAGCCCGAAAATGGACCCCAAGTTCGAAAAAGAACCCAAGCCCGAAAAAGTACCATTAGCCCGAAAAAGGACCACAAGACTACAAGCCTGAAAGAGGACCCCAAGTCCGAAAAAGTCCCCAAGCTCAAGAAAGGATGCCTAGCCCGAAAAAAGACCCCAAGTTGGAAAAAGGACCACAAGCCCGACAAAGGACTTCAAGCCCGAAAAAAATAGCTCAAGCCCGAAAAAGAACCCCAAGCCCGAAAAAGAACCCCCAGCCCGAAATGAACACCAAGCCCGAAAAAGGACATCAAGCCCGAAAAAGGACCCCAAGCCCGGAAAAGGACCCCAAGCCCGAAAAAGTACCTCAATCACGAAAAGGACTTCAAGCTCGAAAATGGACCCCTATCCCGAAAAAGAACCCCAGCCGAAAAAAGATCCCCAAACCCGAAAAACGATCTCAAGTTCGAAAAAGGTCCCCAGGTCCCCAAGCCCGAAAAAGGACCCCAAGCTCGAAAAAGACAACAAGCCCGTAAAAGGATCCCAAACCCGAAAAAGGACCCCATGCCCGAAGAAGAACCATAAGCCGGAAAAAGGACCACAAGACTACGAGCTTGAAAGAGGACCCCAAGCCCGAAGAAGGACCCCAAGCCCGAAAAAAACCCCAAGCCCACAAAAGCATCCCAAGACCGAAAAAGAACCCCCAGCCCGAAAAAGAGCACAAGCCTGAAAAAGGACCCCAAGCTTTAAAGAGGAACCCAAGCCCGAAAAAGACCACAAGAATACAAGCTAGAAAGAGGACCCAAGCCCGAAAAGGATCCCAAGCCCGAAAAAGGAGCCCACACACGAAAAAGGCGCCCAAGCCCGAAAAAGGACCCCAAGCCTGAAAAAGCACCCCACGCCCGAAAAAGCACCCCAAGCCCGTAAAAGGACCCCAAGTTCTGAAAAGGACCCCAAGCCCGAAAAAGACCCCAAGCACAAAAAAGGACACAAAGCTTGAATAGGACCACAAGCCCGAAAAAGAACCCTAAGCCTGAAAAATACCCCAAGCCCGAAAAAGGACCCGAAGCCTGAAAAAGGACCCCAAGCCCGAAGAAGAACCATATGCCGGAAAAAGGACCACAAGACTACAAGCTTGAAAGAGGAGCCCAAGCCCAAAAAAGGACCCCAAGCCCGAAAAAGGACCCCAAACCCAAAAAAGACCACAAGCCCGAATAAGGACCCCAAGCCCGAAAAATACCCCAAGCCCGAAAAAGGACCCAAAGCCTGAAAAAGGATCCAAAGCCCGTAAAATGACCCCAAGCTAGAAAAAGACCCCAAGCACGAGAAAGTGCACCAAGTTCGAAAAAGAACCCCAGCCTGAAAAAGACCATAAGCCCGAAAAAGGACCACAAGACTACAAGCCTGAAAGAGGACCCCATGCCCGAAAAGGACCCCAAGCCAGAAAAAGGACCCCAAGTTCGAAAAAGGACCATAGCCTGAAAAAGGACTTCCAGCCCGAAAAAAATAGCTCAAGCCCGAAAAAGAACCCCAAGCCCGAAAAAGTACCCCCAGCCCGAAAAAGGACCCCAAGCCCGAAAAAGGACCCCAAGCCCGAAAAAGGACCCCAACCCCGAAAAAGGACCCCAAGTTCGAAAAAGGACCCAAAGCTCGAAGAAGGACCACAAGCCCGAAAAAGGACTCCAAGCCTGAAAAGCACCCCAAGTCCGAAAAAGGACGACAAGCCCAAAAAAGGACCCTACGCCCGAAAAAGGACCACAAGCCCGGAAAAGGAACCCAGGCCCGAAAATTAACCCCAAGTTCGAAAAAAAACCCAAGCCCGAAAAAGTACCATTATCCCGAAAAAGGACCACAAGACTACAAGCCTGAAAGAGGACCCAAAGTCCGAAAAAGTCTCTTAGCCCAAAAAAGGACAACTAGCCCGAAAAAGGACCACAAGCCCAAAAAATGAACCCAAGCCCAAAAAGGACCACAAGCCCGAAAAGTACCCCAAGCCCGAAAAAGGACCACAAGACTACCAGCTTGAAAGAAGACCCCAAGCCCGAAAAGGACCCCAAGCCAGAAAATGGAGCCCCATCCCGAAAAAGTGGCCCAAGCCCGATAAAGTACCCCAAGCCTAAAAAGCGCCCCACAACCGAAAAAGCACCCCAAGCCCGTAAAACGACCCCAAGTTCTAAAAAGGACCCCAAGCCCGAAAAAGACCCCAAGCCCGAAATAGGACACGAAGCTTGAAGAAGACCGCAAGCCCAAAAAGGACCCTAAGCCCGAAAAAGGACCACAAGCCCGAAGAAGGACCATTAACCGGAAAAAGGACCAAAAGACTACAAGCTTGAAAGAGGACCCCAAGCCCAAAAAAGGACCCCAAGCCTGAAAAAGGACCCCAAGCCCGAAAATGACCCCAAGCATAAAATAGTACCTCAAGCACGAAAAGGACTCCAAGCCCGAAAAAGGACACCAATCCCGAAAAAGCACCTCAAGCCCGAAAAAGGACCACCAAGCCCGAAAAAGAGCCCCAAACACGAAAAATTATCTCCAGTTCGAAATAGGACCCCAAGCCCGAAAAAGGTTCCCAAGCCTGAAAAAGGACCCCAAGCTCGAAAAAGACAAGAAGCCCGAAAAAGGACCACAAGCCCGAAAAAGGACCCCAAGCCCGAAGAAGGACCATATACCGGAAAAAGGGCCACAATACTACAAGCTTGAAAGAGGACCCCAAGTCCGAAAAGGACCCCAAGCCCGAAAAAGGAACCCAAGCCCGAAAAAGCAACCCAAGCCCGAAAAAGGACCCCAAGCCCGAAAAAGACCGCAAGTACGAAAAAGGACCCCAAGCCTGAAAAAGGACCTTAAACCCGAAAAAGGACCCCCAACCCGAAAAGGACCTCAAGCCCGTAAAAGACCACAAGCTGAAAAAGGACCCCAAGCCCGAAAAGGACCCCAAGCTCGAAAAGGACCCCAAGCCCGAAAAAGACCCCAAGCTCGAAAAAGGACACCAAGCCTGAAAAGGACACCAAGCCCGAAAAACGACCCCATGCCCGAAAAAGGACCCCAAGCCCGAAAAAGGATTCCAAACCCGACAAAAGACCACAAGCCCGCATAAGGACCCCAAGCCCGAAAAATGACTCCAAGCCTGAAAAAAGGTCTCAAACCCGAAAAAGGATCCCAAGCCCAAAAAAGGACCCCAAGCCCGAAAAATCCCCAAGCCAGAATAAGGACCCCATGTTCGAAAAAGGACCATAAACCCGAAAAAGAACTTCAAGCCCGAAAAAGTAGCTCAAGCACGAAAATGGACCCCAAGCCCGAAAAGGACCCCAAGCCCGAAAAAACACCCCAAGCCCGAAAAAGGACCCCAAGTTCTAAAAAGGACCCCAAGCCCGAAAAAGACCCCAAGCTCTAAAAAGGACCCCAAGCCCGAAAAAAAGCCCGAAAAGGACCCCAAGCCCGAAAAATGAACCTAAGACCGAAAATGGACCAGACGCCCGAAGAACCACATCACCACAAGCCCGAAAAAAGACCCCAACCCCGACAAGGGACCCCAAGTTCGAAAAAGATTCCAACATCGAAAAAGGACCCCAAGCCCAAAAAAGGACCCCAAATCCAAAAAAGGTCCCCAAGCCCGAAAAAGGACCCCAAGACTACAAGCTTGAAAGAGGACCCCAAGCTCGAAATGGACCCCAAGCCAGAAAAAAGAGCCCAAGCCCGAAAAAGGTGCCCATGCCCGAAAAAGGTGCCCATGCCCGAAAAAGGTGCCCATGCCCGAAAAAGGTGCTTAAGCTTGATAAAGGACCCCAAGCCTGAAAAAGCACCCCACTCCCGAAAAAGCACCCCAAGCCCGTAAAAGGACCCCAAGCTTGAAAAAGACCCCATGCCCGAAAAATACCCCAAGCCCGAAAAAGGACACGAAGCTTGAAAAAAACCCCAATCCCAAAATAGTACCTCAAGCACGAAAAGGACTCCAAGCCCGAAAAAGGACGCCAATCCCGAAAAAACACCCCAAGTCCGAAAAAAGAACCCAGCCCGAAACCGCGTCCCAAGCCCGAAAAAGGATCTCAAGTTCGAAAAAGGACACCAAGCCCGAAAAAGGTCCCCAAGCCCGAAAAAGGACACCAAGTTCGAAAAAGACAAGAAGCCCGAAAAAGGACCCCAAGCCCAAAAAAGGACCCCAAGCCCGAAAAAGGACCATATGCCGGAAAAGGGGCCACAAGACTACAAGCTTGAAAGAGGACCCCAAGCCCGAAAAGGACCCCAAGCTCGAAAAAGACCACAAGCCCGAAAAAAGACCCCAAGCCTGAAAAAGACCCTAAACTCGAAAAAGGACCCCAAGCCCGAAAAACGACCACTAGACTACAAGTTCGAAAGAGGACCCCAAGCCCGATAAGGACCCCAAGCACGTAAAAGGACCCCAAGCACGTTAAAAGACCTCAAGCCCGAAAAAGGACACCAAGCCCGAAAAAGAACACCTAGCCCGAAAAAGAACACCAAGCCCGAAAAAGGACCCCATGCCCGAAAAAGGACCCCAAGCCCGAAAAAGGATCCCAAACACGAAAAAGGACCCCAAGCCCGCATAAGGACCCCAAGCCCGAAAAATGGCCCCAAGCCTGATAAAGGATCCCAAACCCGAAAGAGGATCACAAGTCCGAAAAAGTCCAAAAGCCCGCAAAAGGGCCCCAATCCTTTAAAAGCACCCCAAGATCGAAAAATGACGACAAACCCAAAAAAGTACCCCAAGCCCGAAAAAACTCCAAGCCGGAAAGAGGACCCCAAGATCGAAAAGGACCCCAAGCCAGAATAAGGACCCCATGTTCGAGATAGGACCATAAGCCCGAAAAAGAACTTCAAGCCCGAAAAAGTAGCTCAAGCCTGAAAATGGACCCCAGGCCCGATAAGGACCACAAGCCCGAAAAAGCACCCAAAGCCCGAATAAGGACCCCAAGTTCTAAAAAGGACCCCAAGCCCGAAAAAGACTCCTAGCTCGAAAAAGGACCCCAAGCCCAAAAAAACAAGCCCGAAAAAGGACCTTAAGCCCGAAAAAGGATTTCAAACCCGAAAAAGTAGCTCAAGCCCGAAAATGGACCCCAAGCCCGATAAGGACCCCAAGCTCGAAAAAGCACCCAAAGCCCGAAAAAGACCACAAGCCCGAAAAAGGACCCCAAGCCCGAAAAAGGACCCCAAGCACGAAAAAGTACGACAAGCCCAAAAAAGGACCCCAAACCCGAAAAAGGACCCCAAGCCCGAAAAAGACCCCAAATTCCAAAAAAACCCAAGCCCGAAAAAAGACCCCAAGCCCGAAAAGGTACCTCAAGCCCGAAAGGGACTCCAAGCCCGAAAAAGGACCCTAATCCCCAAAAAGGAACCAAGCCCGAAAAAGAGCACGAAGCCCGAAAAAGAGCCACAAGCCCGAAAGAGGATCTCAAGTTCGAAAAAGGATCCCAAGCCCGAAAAAGGTCCCCAAGCCCGAAAAAGGACCCCAAGCTCGAAAAAGACAACAAGCCCGAAAAAGACCCCAAGCCCGAAAAAGACAAGAAGCCCGAAAAAGACTCCAAGCCCGAAAAAGGACCACAAGCCCGTAAAAGGACCCCAAGCCGGAAAAAGGTCCGCAAGCCCGAAAAAGGACCCCAAGCCCGAAAAAGGACCCCAAGCCTGAAAAAGGACCCCAAGCCCGAAAATGCACCACAAGACAACAAGCTTGAAAGAGGATCCCAAGCCCGAAAAGGACCCCAAGCCCGAAAAAGGAGCTCAAGCACGAAAAAGGGTCCCAAGTCCGAAAAAGGACCCCTAGCCCGAATAAGGACCTCAAGCCCGAAAAAGGACCCCAAGCCCGAAAAAGGACCCCAAGCTCGAAAAGGACCACAAGCCCGAAAAATGAACCCAAGCCTGAAAAAGACCCCAAGCCCGAAAAGACCGCAAGCCCGAAAAAGGACACGAAACATGAAAAAGTCCACAAGCCCGAAAAAGTACCTTAAGGCTGAAAAACGACCCTAAGCACGAAGAAGGACCATATGCCGGAAAAAAGACCACAAGACTACAAGCTTGAAAGAGGATCGCAAGCCCGAAAAAGACCCCAAGCCCGAAAGAGGAGCACAATCCCGAAAAAGGACCCCAGGCCTGAAAAAGCACCCCAAGCCCGAAAAAGCACCCCAAGCTCGTAAAAGGACCCCAAGTTCTAAAAAGGACCCCAAGCGCGAAAAAAGACCCCAAGCCCGAAAAATGAACCTAAGCCCGAAATAGGACCAGAAGCCTTAAGTTCGTAAAAGGACATCAAGCCTGAAAAAGGACCCCAAGTCCGAAAAAGACCACAAGCCCGAAAAAGGACCCCAAGCCCGAAAAAGGACCGCACGCCCGAAAAAGGACCATAAGCCGAAGAAAGGACCACAAGACTACAAGCTTGAAAGAGGACCCCAAGCCCGAAAAGTACCTCAAGCCCGAAAAAGGACCCCAAGCCCGAAAAATGAACATAAGCCCGAAAAAGGACCAGAAGCCCGATAAAGGACCCCAAGTTCGTAAAAGGACCCCAAGTCCGAAAAAGGACCCCAAGCCCGAAAAAGACCACAAGCCAAAAAAAGTACCTCAATCACGAAAAAGACTTCAAGCTCGAAAAAGGACCCCAATCCCGAAAAAGAACCCAGGCCGAAAAAAAGAGCCCCAAGCCCGAAAAAGGATCTCAAGTTCGAAAAAGGTCCTCAAGATCGAAAAAGGACCCCAAACTCGAAAAACACAACAAGCCCGTAAAAGGATCCCAAACCTGAAAAAGTACCCCAAACCCGAAGAAGGACCATAAGCCGGAAAAAGGACCACAAGACTACAAGATTGAAAGAGCACCCCCAGCCCGAAGAAGGATTCCAAGCCCGAAAAAGGACCCCAAGCCCAAAAAAGGACCCGAAGCCCGAAAAAGTACCCCAAGCCCGAAAAAGACCACAAGCCCTAAAAAGGACCACAAGACAACAAGCTTGAAAGAGGACCCCAAGCTCGAAATTGACCCTAAGCCCGAAAAAGGAGCCCAAACACGAAAAAGGGGCCAAAGCCCGAAAAAGGACCCCAAGCCTGAAAAAGCACCCCACGCCCGAAAAAGCACCCCAAGCCCGTAAAAGGACCCCAAGTTCTAAAAAGGATCTCAAGCCCGAAAAAGACCCCAAGCCCGAAAAAGGACACGAAGCTTGAACAAGACCACAAGCTTGAAAAAGGACCCCAAGCCCGAAAAAGGACCCGAAGCCTGAAAAAGGACCCCAAGCCCGAAGAAGTACCATAAGCCGGAAAAAAGACCACAAGACTACAAGCTTGAAAGAGGAGCCCAAGCCCAAAAAAGGACCCCAAGCCCGAAAAAGGACCCCAAGCCCGAAAAAGACCACAAGCCCGAAAAAGGACCCTAAGCCCGAAAAATACCCCAAGCGCGAAAATGAACCCAAAGCCCGAAAAAGAGCACAAGCCTGAAAAAGGACCCCAAGCTTTAAAGAGGAACCCAAGCCCGAAAAAGACCACAAGACTACAAGCTTGAAAGAGGACCCAAGCCCGAAAAGGATCCCAAGCCCGAAAAAGGAGCCCAAACACGAAAAAGGCGCCCAAGCCCGAAAAAGGACCCCAAGCCTGAAAAAGCACCCCACGCCCGAAAAAGCACCCCAAGCCCGTAAAAGGACCCCAAGTTCTGAAAAGGAGCCCAAGCCCGAAAAAAACCCCAAGCACAAAAAAGGACACAAAGCTTGAAAAAGACCACAAGCCCGAAAAAGAACACCAAGCCTGAAAAATACCCCAAGCCCGAAAAAGGACCCGAAGCCTGAAAAAGGACCCCAAGCCCGAAGAAGTACCATAAGCCGGAAAAAGGACCACAAGACTACAAGCTTGAAAGAGGAGCCCAAGCCCAAAAAAGGACCCCAAGCCCGAAAAAGGACCCCAAGCCCGAAAAAGGACCCCAAACCCAAAAAAGACCACAAGCCCGAATAAGGACCCCAAGCCCGAAAAATACCCCAAGCCCGAAAAAGGACCCAAAGCCTGAAAAAGGATCCAAAGCCCGAAAAAGGACCCCAAGCCGGAAAAAGGACCCCAACCCCGAAAAAGGACCCCAAGTTCGAAAAAGGACCCAAAGCTCGAAGAAGGACCACAAGCCCGAAAAAGGACTCCAAGCCTGAAAAGCACCCCAAGTCCGAAAAAGGACGACAAGCCCAAGAAAGGACCCTACGCCCGAAAAAGGACCACAAGCCCGGAAAAGGAACCCAGGCCCGAAAATGAACCCCAAGTTCGAGAAAAAAACCCAAGCCCGAAAAAGTACCATTATCCCGAAAAAGGACCACAAGACTACAAGCCTGAAAGAGGACCCAAGAGGTCCGAAAAAGTCTCTAAGCCCAAAAAAGGACACCTAGCCCGAAAAAGGACCACAAACCCAAAAAAGGACCCCAAGCCCGAAAAAGGACCATATGCCGGAAAAGGGGCCACAAGACTACAAGCTTGAAAGAGGACCCCAAGCCCGAAAAGGACCCCAAGCTCGAAAAAGACCACAAGCCCGAAAAAAGACCCCAAGCCTGAAAAAGACCCTAAACTCGAAAAAGGACCCCAAGCCCGAAAAACGACCACAAGACTACAAGTTCGAAAGAGGACCCCAAGCCCGATAAGGACCCCAAGCACGTAAAAGGACCCCAAGCACGTTAAAAGACCTCAAGCCCGAAAAAGGACACCAAGCCCGAAAAAGAACACCTAGCCCGAAAAAGAACACCAAGCCCGAAAAAGGACCCCATGCCCGAAAAAGGACCCCAAGCCCGAAAAAGGATCCCAAACACGAAAAAGGACCCCAAGCCCGCATAAGGACCCCAAGCCCGAAAAATGGCCCCAAGCCTGATAAAGGATCCCAAACCCGAAAGAGGATCACAAGTCCGAAAAAGTCCAAAAGCCCGCAAAAGGGCCCCAATCCTTTAAAAGCACCCCAAGATCGAAAAATGACGACAAACCCAAAAAAGTACCCCAAGCCCGAAAAAACTCCAAGCCGGAAAGAGGACCCCAAGATCGAAAAGGACCCCAAGCCAGAATAAGGACCCCATGTTCGAGATAGGACCATAAGCCCGAAAAAGAACTTCAAGCCCGAAAAAGTAGCTCAAGCCTGAAAATGGACCCCAGGCCCGATAAGGACCACAAGCCCGAAAAAGCACCCAAAGCCCGAATAAGGACCCCAAGTTCTAAAAAGGACCCCAAGCCCGAAAAAGACTCCTAGCTCGAAAAAGGACCCCAAGCCCAAAAAAACAAGCCCGAAAAAGGACCTTAAGCCCGAAAAAGGATTTCAAACCCGAAAAAGTAGCTCAAGCCCGAAAATGGACCCCAAGCCCGATAAGGACCCCAAGCTCGAAAAAGCACCCAAAGCCCGAAAAAGACCACAAGCCCGAAAAAGGACCCCAAGCCCGAAAAAGGACCCTAAGCACGAAAAAGTACGACAAGCCCAAAAAAGGACCCCAAACCCGAAAAAGGACCCCAAGCCCGAAAAAGACCCCAAATTCCAAAAAAAAACCCAAGCCCGAAAAAAGATCCCAAGCCCGAAAAGGTACCTCAAGCCCGAAAGGGACTCCAAGCCCGAAAAAGGACCCTAATCCCCAAAAAGGAACCAAGCCCGAAAAAGAGCACGAAGCCCGAAAAAGAGCCACAAGCCCGAAAGAGGATCTCAAGTTCGAAAAAGGATCCCAAGCCCGAAAAAGGTCCCCAAGCCCGAAAAAGGACCCCAAGCTCGAAAAAGACAACAAGCCCGAAAAAGACCCCAAGCCCGAAAAAGACAAGAAGCCCGAAAAAGACTCCAAGCCCGAAAAAGGACCACAAGCCCGTAAAAGGACCCCAAGCCGGAAAAAGGTCCGCAAGCCCGAAAAAGGACCCCAAGCCCGAAAAAGGACCCCAAGCCCGAAAAAGGACCCCAAGCCCGAAAAAGACCACAGGCCCGAAAAAGGACCCTAAGCCCGAAAAATACCCCAAGCGCGAAAATGAACCCAAAGCCCGAAAAAGAGCACAAGCCTGAAAAAGGACCCCAAGCTTTAAAGAGGAACCCAAGCCCGAAAAAGACCACAAGACTACAAGCTTGAAAGAGGACCCAAGCCCGAAAAGGATCCCAAGCCTGAAAAAGCACCCCACGCCCGAAAAAGCACCCCAAGCCCGTAAAAGGACCCCAAGTTCTGAAAAGGAGCCCAAGCCCGAAAAAGACCCCAAGCACAAAAAAGGACACAAAGCTTGAAAAAGACCTCAAGCCCGAAAAAGAACCCCAAGCCTGAAAAATACCCCAAGCCCGAAAAAGGACCCGAAGCCTGAAAAAGGACCCCAAGCCCGAAGAAGTACCATAAGCCGGAAAAAGGACCACAAGACTACAAGCTTGAAAGAGGAGCCCAAGCCCAAAAAAGGACCCCAAGCCCGAAAAAGGACCCCAAGCCCGAAAAAAGACCCCAAGCCCGAAAAAGGACCCCAAGCCGGAAAAAGGACCCCAACCCCGAAAAAGGACCCCAAGTTCGAAAAAGGACCCAAAGCTCGAAGAAGGACCACAAGCCCGAAAAAGGACTCCAAGCCTGAAAAGCACCCCAAGTCCGAAAAAGGACGACAAGCCCAAAAAAGGACCCTACGCCCGAAAAAGGACCACAAGCCCGGAAAAGGAACCCAGGCCCGAAAATGAACCCCAAGTTCGAGAAAAAAACCCAAGCCCGAAAAAGTACCATTATCCCGAAAAAGGACCACAAGACTACAAGCCTGAAAGAGGACCCAAGAGGTCCGAAAAAGTCTCTAAGCCCAAAAAAGGACACCTAGCCCGAAAAAGGACCACAAACCCAAAAAATGAACCCAAGCCCAAAAAGGACCACAAGCCCGAAAAGTACCCCAAGCCCGAAAAAGGACCACAAGACTACCAGCTTGAAAGAAGACCCCAAGCCCGAAAAGGACCTCAAGCCAGAAAATGGAGCCCCATCCCGAAAAAGTGGCCCAAGCCCGATAAAGTACTCCAAGCCTAAAAAGCACCCCACCACCGAAAAAGAACCCCAAGCCCGTAAAACGACCCCAAGTTCTAAAAATGACCCCAAGCCCGAAAAAGACCCCAAGCCCGAAATAGGACACGAAGCTTGAAGAAGACCGCAAACCCAAAAAGGACCCTAAGCCCGAAAAAGGACCACAAGCCCGAAGAAGGACCATTAACCGGAAAAAGGACCAAAAGACTACAAGCTTGAAAGAGGACTCCAAGCCCAAAAAAGGACCCCAAGCCTGAAAAAGAACCCCAAGCCCGAAAAAGACCCCAAGCATAAAATAGTACCTCAAGCACGAAAAGGACTCCAAGCCCGAAAAAGGACGCCAATCCCGAAAAAGCACCTCAAGCCCGAAAAAGGACCACCAAGCCCGAAAAAGAGCCCCAAGCCCGAAAAATTATCTCCAGTTCGAAATAGGACCCCAAGCCCGAAAAAGGTTCCCAAGCCTGAAAAAGCACCCCAAGCTCGAAAAAGACAAGAAGCCCGAAAAAGGACCACAAGCCCGAAAAAGGACCCCAAGCCCGAAGAAGGACCACATGCCGGAAAAAGGGCCACAATACTACAAGCTTGAAAGAGGACCCCAAGTCCGAAAAGGACCCCAAGTCCGAAAAAGGAACCCAAGCCCGAAAAAGGAACCCAAGCCCGAAAAAGGACCCCAAGCCCGAAAAAGACCGCAAGTACGAAAAAGGACCCCAAGCCTAAAAAAGGACCCTAAACCCGAAAAAGGACCCCCAGCCCGAAAAAGGACCTCAAGCCCGTAAAAGACCACAAGCTGAAAAAGGACCCCAAGCCCGAGAAGGACCCCAAGCTCGAAAAGGACCCCAAGCCCGAAAAAGACCCCAAGCTCGAAAAAGGACACCAAGCATGAAAAGGACACCAAGCCCGAAAAATGACCCCATGCCTGAAAGAGGACCCCAAGCCCGAAAAAGGATTCCAAACCCGACAAAAGACCACAGGCCCGCATAAGGACCCCAAGCCCGAAAAATGACCCCAAGCCTGAAAAAGGATCTCAAACCCGAAAAAGGATCCCAAGCCCGAAAAAGGACCCCAAGTCCGAAAAAGACCAAAATCCCGCAAATGGGCCCCAAGCCTGAACAAGCACCCTAAGATCGAACGGGACGACAAGCCCAAAAAAGACCCCAAGCCCGAAAAATCCCCAAGCCGGAAAGAGGACCCCATGATCGAAAAGGACCCCAAGCCAGAATAAGGACCACATGTTCGAAAAAGGACCATAAACCCGAAAAAGGACTTCAAGCCCGAAAAAGTAGCTCAAGCACGAAAATGGACCCCAAGCCCGATAAGGACCCCAAGCCCGAAAAAACACCCCAAGCCCGAAAAAGGACCCCAAGTTCTAAAAAGGACCCCAAGCCCGAAAAAGACCCCAAGCTCGAAAAAGAACCCCAAGCCCGAAAAAAACAAGCCCGAAAAGGACCCCAAGCCCGAAAAGTGAACCTAAGAACGAAAATGGACCAGACGCCCGAAAAACCACATCACCACAAGCCCGAAAAAAGACCCCAACCCCGAAAAGGGACCCCAAGTTCGAAAAAGATTCCAACATCGAAAAAGGACCCCAAGCCCAAAAAAGGACCCCAAATCCAAAAAAGCTCCCCAAGCCCGAAAAAGGACCACAAGACTACAAGCTTGAAAGAGGACCCCAAACCCGAAATGGACCCCAAGCCAGAAAAAAGAGCCCAAGCCCGAAAAAGGTGCCCATGCCCGAAAAAGGTGCTTAAGCTTTATAAAGGACCCCAAGCCTGAAAAAGCACCCAACTCCCGAAAAAGCACCCCAAGCCCGTAAAAGGACCCCAAGCTTGAAAAAGACCCCATGCCCGAAAAATACCCCAAGCCCGAAAAAGGACACGAAGCTTGAAAAAACCCCAATCCCAAAATAGTACCTCAAGCACGAAAAAGGACGCCAATCCCGAAAAAACACCCCAAGTCCGAAAAAAGAAACCAGCCCGAAACCGCGTCCCTAGCCCGAAAAAGGATTTCAAGTTCGAAAGAGGACCCCAAGCCCGAAAAAGGTCCCCAAGCCCGAAAAAGGACACCAAGCTCGAAAAAGACAAGAAGCCCGAAAAAGGACCCCAAGCCCAAAAAAGGACCCCAAGCCCGAAGAAGGACCATATGCCGGAAAAGGGGCCACAAGACTACAAGCTTGAAAGAGGACCCCAAGCCCGAAAAGGACCCCAAGCTCGAAAAAGACCACAAGCCCGAAAAAAGACCCCAAGCCTGAAGAAAGACCCTAAACTCGAAAAAGGATCCCAAGCCCGAAAAACGACCACAAGACTACAAGTTCGAAAGAGGACCCCAAGCCCGATAAGCACCCCAAGCACGTAAAAGGACCCCAAGCACGTTAAAGGACCTCAAGCCCGAAAAAGGACACCAAGCCCGAAAAAGAACACCAAGCCCGAAAAAGAACACCAAGCCCGAAAAAGGACCCCATGCCCGAAAAAGGACCCCAAGCCCGAAAAAGGACCCCAAGCCCGAAAAAGGATCCCAAACCCGAAAAAGGACCCCAAGCCCGCATAAGGACCCCAAGCCTGATAAAGGATCCCAAGCACTAAAAAGGATCCCAAACCCGAAAGCGGATCACAAGTCCGAAAAAGTCCAAAAGCCCGCAAAAGGGCCCCAATCCTTTAAAAGCTCCCCAAGATCGAAAAATGACGACAAGCCCAAAAAATTACCCCAAGCCCGAAAAAACTCCAAGCCGGAAAGAGGACCCCAAGATCGAAAAGGACCCCAAGCCAGAATAAGGACCCCATGTTCGAGATAGGACCATAAGCCCGAAAAAGAACTTCAAGCCCGAAAAAGTAGCTCAAGCCTGAAAATGGACCCCAGGCCCGATAAGGACCACAAGCCCGAAAAAGCACCCAAAGCCCGAAAAAGGACCCCAAGTTCTAAAAAGGACCCCAAGCCCGAAAAAGACTCCTAGCTCGAAAAAGGACCCCAAGCCCAAAAAAACAAGCCCGAAAAAGGACCTTAAGCCCGAAAAAGGATTTCAAACCCGAAAAAGTAGCTCAAGCCCGAAAATGGACCCCAAGCCCGATAAGGACCCCAAGCCCGAAAAAGCACCCAAAGCCCGAAAAAGGACCCCAAGCCCTTAAAATGAACCTAAGCCCGAAAAAGGACCAGAAGCCCGAAAACCCACAGGACCACAAGCCCGAAAAAAGACCCGAACCCCGAAAAGGGAAAAAAGGTCCCCAAGCACGAAAAAGGACCCAAAGCCCGAAAAAGTTCACAAGCCCGAAAAAGGACCCCAAGCCCGAAAAGGGACCCCAAGCACGAAAAAGTACGACAAGCCCAAAAAAGGACCCCAAACCCGAAAAAGGACCCCAAGCCCGAAAAAGGACCCCAAGTTCGAAAAAAAACCCAAGCCCGAAAAAAGACCCCTAGCCCGAAAAGGTACCTCAAGCCCGAAAAGGACTCCAAGCTCGAAAAAGGACCCTAATCCCCAAAAAGAAACCAAGCCCGAAAAAGAGCACGAAGCCCGAAAAAGAGCCACAAGCCCGAAAGAGGATCTCAAGTTCGAAAAAGGATCCAAAGCCCGAAAAAGGTCCCCAAGCCCGAAAAAGGACCCCAAGCTCAAAAAAGACAACAAGCCCGAAAAAGACCCCAAGCCCGAAAAAGACAAGAAGCCCGAAAAAGACCCCAAGCCCGAAAAAGGACCACAAGCCCGTAAAAGGACCCCAAGCCGGAAAAAGGTCCGCAAGCCCGAAAAAGGACCCCAATCCCGAAAAAGGACCCCAAGCCTGAAAAAGGACCCCAAGCCCGAAAAAGCACCACAAGACAACAAGCTTGAAAGAGGATCCCAAGCCCGAAAAGGACCCCAAGCCCGAAAAAGGAGCTCAAGCACGAAAAAGGGTCCCAAGCCCGAAAAAGGACCCCAAGCCCGAATAAGGACCCCAAGCCCGAAAAAGGACCCCAAGCCCGAAAAAGGACCCCAAGTCCGAAAAGGACCACAAGCCCGAAAAATGAACCCAAGCCTGAAAAAGACCCCAAGCCCGAAAAGACCGCAAGCCCGAAAAAGGACACGAAACATGAAAAAGACCACAAGCCCGAAAAAGTACCTTAAGCCCGAAAAAGGACCCTAAGCACGAAGAAGGACCATATGCCGGAAAAAAGACCACAAGACTACAAGCTTGAAAGAGGATCGCAAGCCCGAAAAAGACCCCAAGCCCGAAAAAGGATCCCAAGCCCGAAAAAGGACCGCACGCCCGAAAAAGGACCATAAGCCGAAGAAAGGACCACAAGACTACAAGCTTGAAAGAGGACCCCAAGCCCGAAAAGTACCCCAAGCCCGAAAAAGGACCCCAAGCCAGAAAAATGAACATAAGCCCGAAAAAGGACCAGAAGCCCAATAAAGGACCCCAAGTTCGTAAAAGGACCCCAACTCCGAAAAAGGACCCCAAGCCCGAAAAAGACCACAAGCCAAAAAAAGTACCTCAATCACGAAAAAGACTTCAAACTCGAAAAAGGACCCCAATCCCGAAAAAGAACCCAGGCCGAAAAAAAGAGCACAAGACTACAAGCTTGAAAGAGGATCGCAAGCCTGAAAAAGGACCCCAAGTCCGAAAAAGACCCCAAGCCCGAAAAAGGATCCCAAGCCCGAAAAAGGACCGCACGCCCGAAAAAGGACCATAAGCCGAAGAAAGGACCACAAGACTACAAGCTTGAAAGAGGACCCCAAGCCCGAAAAGTACCCCAAGCCCGAAAAAGGACCCCAAGCCAGAAAAATGAACATAAGCCCGAAAAAGGACCAGAAGCCCGATAAAGGACCCCAAGTTCGTAAAAGGACCCCAACTCCGAAAAAGGACCCCAAGCCCGAAAAAGACCACAAGCCAAAAAAAGTACCTCAATCACGAAAAAGACTTCAAACTCGAAAAAGGACCCCAATCCCGAAAAAGAACCCAGGACGAAAAAAAGAGCCCCAAGCCCGAAAAAGGATCTCAAGTTCGAAAAAGGTCCCCAAGATCGAAAAAGGTCCCCAAGCCCGAAAAAGGACCCCAAACTCGAAAAACACAACAATCCCGTAAAAGGATCCCAAACCCGAAAAAGTACCCCAAGCCCGAAGAAGGACCATAAGCCGGAAAAAGGACCACAAGACTACAAGATTGAAAGAGCACCCCCAGCCCGAAGAAGGATTCCAAGCCCGAAAAAGGACCCCAAGCCCAAAAAAGGACCCGAAGCCCGAAAAAGTACCCCAAGCCCGAAAAAGACCACAAGCCCTAAAAAGGACCACAAGACCCCAAGCTCGAAATGGACCCTAAGCCCGAAAAAGGAGCCCAAACACGAAAAAGGGGCCAAAGCCCGAAAAAGGACCCCAAGCCTGAAAAAGCACCCCACGCCCGAAAAAGCACCCCAAGCCCGTAAAAGGACCCCAAGTTCTAAAAAGGATCTCAAGCCCGAAAAAGACCCCAAGCCCGAAAAAGGACACGAAGCTTGAACAAGACCACAAGCTTGAAAAAGGACCCCAAGCCCGAAAAAGGACCCGAAGCCTGAAAAAGGACCCCAAGCCCGAAGAAGTACCATAAGCCGGAAAAAAGACCACAAGACTACAAGCTTGAAAGAGGAGCTCAAGCCCAAAAAAGGACCCCAAGCCTGAAAAAGGACCCCAAGCCCGAAAAAGGCCACAAGCCCGAAAAAGGACCCTAAGCCGGAAAAATACCCCAAGCGCGAAAATGAACCAAAACCTGAAATAGGATCCAAAGCCCGAAAAATACCCCAAGCCAGAAAAATACCCCAAGCCCGAAAAATGACCCCAAGCCAGAAAAAGACCCCAAGCCCGAGAAAGTACCACAAGTTCGAAAAAGAACCCCAGCCTGAAAAGGACCATAAGCCTGAAAAGGACCACAAGACTACAAGCCCGAAAAAGAACCCCAAGCTCGAAAAAGGACCCCAGCCCGAAAAAGGACCCCAAGCCCGAAAAAGGACATCAAGCCCGAAAAAGGACCCCAAGCTCGAAAAAGGACCAAAAGCCCGAAAAAGGACCCCAACCCCCAAAAAGAACCCCAAGCCCGAAAAAGGACACAAAGCTCGAAAAAGACCACAAGCCCGAAAAAGAACCCCAAGCCTGAAAAGCACCCCAAGCCCGAAAAAGGACGACAAGCCCAAAAAAAGACCATAAGCCCGAAAAAGGACTATAAGCCCGAAAATGGACCCCAAGTTCGAAAAAGAACCCCAAGCCCGAAAAAGAACCCCAAGCCCGAAAAAGGACCCCAAGCCTAAAAAAGGACCCCAAGCCTGAAAATTAACACAAGCCCGAAAAATGAACCCAAGCCTGAAAACGACCCCAAACCCGAAAAGAACCCCAAGCCCGAAAAGAGCCCCAAGCCCGAAAAAGGATCTCAAGTTCGAAAAAGGACCCTAAGCCAGAAAAAGGTCCCCAAGATCGAAAAAGCTCGAAAAAGACAACAAGCCCCAAGAAGGACCCCAAGCCCGAAAAAGGACCCCAAGCCCGAAAGAGGAGCACAAGCCCGAAAAGGGGGCCCAATCCCGAAAAAGGACCCCAAACCTGAAAAAGCACCCCAATCCCGAAAAAGCACCCAAGCCCGTAAAAGGACCCCATGTTCTAAAAAGGAACCCAAGCCCGAAAAAGACCACAAGCCCCAAGAAGGACCCCAGGCCCGAAAAAGACCACAAGCCCGAAAATGAACCCCAAGCCCGAAAAATGAACCTAAGCCCGAAAAAGAACCAGAAGCCCGAAAACGGACCTCAAGTTCGTAAAAGGACCCCAAGCCTGAAAAAGGACCCCAAGTCCGAAAAAGACCACAAGCCCGAAAAAGAACCCCAAGCCCGAAAAAGGACCCCACACCCGAAAAAGGACCATAAGCCGGAGAAAGGACCCATAGCCTGCAAAAGGATCCAAAGCCCGAAAAATGACCCCAAGCCAGAAAAATACCCCAAGCCCGAAAAATGACCCCAAGCCAGAAAAGGACCCCAAGCCCGAGGAAGTACCCCAAGTTCGAAAAAGAACCCCAGCCTGGAAAAGGATCATAAGCCCGAAAAAGGACCACAAGACTACAATCCTGAAAGGGGACCCCAAGCCCGAAAAGGACCCCAAGTCCGAAAAAGGACCCCAAGCCCGAAAAAGGACTTCAAGCCCGAAAAAAATAGCTCAAGCCCGAAAAAGGACCCCAAGCTTAAAAAAGGACATTAAACTCGAAAAAGGACCCCAAGCCCGAAAATGGACCAAAAGCCCGAAAAAGGAGCCCAACCCCGAAAAAGAACCCCAAGTTCGAAAAAGGACACAAAGCTCGAAAAAGACCACAAGCCCGAAAATGGACCCCAAGCCTGAAAAGCACCCCAAGCCCCAAAAAGACCACAAGCCCAAAAAAGTACCTCAATCACGAAAAGGACTTCAAGCTCGAAAAAGGACACCAATCCCTAAAAAGAACCCAGCCCGAAAAAAGAGCCCCAAGCCCGAAAAAGGATCTCAAGTTCGAAAAAGACAACAAGTCCGTAAAAGGATCCCAAACCCGAAAAAGGACCCCAAGCCCGAAGAAGGGCCATAAGCCGGAAAAAGAACCACAAGACTACAAGATTGAAAGAGCACCCCAAGCCCGAAGAAGGATTCCAAGCCCGAAAAAGGACCCCAAGCCCAGAAAAGGACCCCAAGCCCGAAAAAGGACCCCAAGCCCGAAAAAGACCACAAGCCCGAAAAAGGACCCCAAGCCTTAAAAAGGATCCCAAGCCCGAAAAAGGACCACAAGACTACAAGAGGACCCCAAGCCCGAAATGGACCCCAAGTCCGAAAAAGGAGACCAAACACGAAAAAGGGGCCAAAGCCCGAAAAAGGACCCCAAGCCTGAAAAAGCACCCCACGCCCGAAAAAGCACCCCAAGCCCGTAAAAGGACACGAAGCTTGAACAAGACCACAAGCTCTAAAAAGGACCCCAAGCCCGAAAAAGGACCCGAAGCCTGAAAAAGGACCCCAAGCCCGAAGAAGTACCATAAGCCGGAAAAAAGACCATAAGACTACAAGCTTGAAAGAGGAGCCCAAGCCCAAAAATGGACCCCAAGCCCGAAAAAGGACCCCAAGCCCGAAATAGACCACAAGCCCGAAAAAGGACCCCAAGCCCGAAAAATACCCCAAGCGCGAAAATGAACCCAAAGCCTGAAATAGGATCCAAAGCCCGAAAAATACCCCAAGCCAGAAAAATACCCCAAGCCCGAAAAATGACACCAAGCCAGAAAAAGACCCCTAGCCCGAGAAAGTACCCCAAGTTCGAAAAAGAACCCCAGCCTGAAAAAGGACCATAAGCCCGAAAAAGGACCTCAAGACTGCAAGCCTGAAAGAGGACCCCAAGCCCGAAAACGACCC
The DNA here is from genome assembly GCF_030247195.1 of Topomyia yanbarensis. Taxonomy (NCBI): domain Eukaryota; kingdom Metazoa; phylum Arthropoda; class Insecta; order Diptera; family Culicidae; genus Topomyia; species Topomyia yanbarensis. Next base: position 214,986,716 of record NC_080672.1, on the reverse strand, counting down.
CAAGTCCGAAAAAGGCCCCAAGCCCGAAAAAGGACTTCAAGCCCGAAAAAAATAGCTCAAGCCCGAAAAAGAACCCCAAGCTCGAAAAAGGACCACAGCCCGAAAAAGGACCCCAAGCCCAAAAAGGAAATCAAGCCTGAAAAATGACCCCAAGCTCGAAAAAGGACCAAAAGCCCGAAAAAGGACCCCAACCCCCAAAAAGAACCCCAAGCCCGAAAAAGGACACAAAGCTCGAAAAGCATCCCAAGCCCGAAAAAGGACGACAAGCCCAAAAAGAGACCCTAAGCCCGAAAATGGACCACAAGCCCGAAAAAGGACCCCAAGCCCAAAAATGGACCCCAAGTTCGAAAAAGAACCCCAAGCCCGAAAAAGGACCCCAAGTTCGAAAAAGAACCCCAAGCCCGAAAAAGGACCCTAAGCCCGAAAAAGGACCCCAAGCCCGAAAAATGACCCCAAGCCAAAAAAAGCACCCCAAGCCTGAAAATTACCACAAGCCCGAAAAATGAACTCAAGCCTGAAAAAGACCCCAAGCCCGAAAAGAACCCCAAGCCCGAAAAGAGCCCCAAGCCCGAAAAAGGATCTCAAGTTCGAAAAAGGACCCTAAGCCAGAAAAAGGTCCCCAAGATCGAAAAAGCTCGAAAAAGACAACAAGCCCTAAAAAGGACTTCAAGCCCGAAAATGGACCCCAAGCCCGAAAAAGGATCCCAAGCCCGAAAAAGGACCCCAAGCCCGAAAGAGGAGCACAAGCCCGAAAAGGGGGCCCAATCCCGAAAAAGGACCCCAAACCTGAAAAAGCACCCCAATCCCGAAAAAGCACCCAAGCCCGTAAAAAGACCCCATGTTCTAAAAAGGAACCCAAGCCCGAAAAAGACCCCAAGCCCGAAAAAGGACACGAAGCTTGAACAAGACCACAAGCTTGAAAAAGGACCCCAAGCCCGAAAAAGGACCCGAAGCCTGAAAAAGGACCCCAAGCCCGAAGAAGTACCATAAGCCGGAAAAAAGACCACAATACTACAAGCTTGAAAGAGGAGCTCAAGCCCAAAAAAGGACCCCAAGCCTGAAAAAGGACCCCAAGCCCGAAAAAGGCCACAAGCCCGAAAAAGGACCCTAAGCCGGAAAAATACCCCAAGCGCGAAAATGAACCAAAACCTGAAATAGGATCCAAAGCCCGAAAATTACCCCAAGCCAGAAAAATACCCCAAGCCCGAAAAATGACCCCAAGCCAGAAAAAGACCCCAAGCCCGAGAAAGTACCACAAGTTCGAAAAAGAACCCCAGCCTGAAAAGGACCATAAGCCTGAAAAGGACCACAAGACTACAAGCCCGAAAAAGAACCCCAAGCTCGAAAAAGGACCCCAGCCCGAAAAAGGACCCCAAGCCCGAAAAAGGACATCAAGCCCGAAAAAGGACCCCAAGCTCGAAAAAGGACCAAAAGCCCGAAAAAGGACCCCAACCCCCAAAAAGAACCCCAAACCCGAAAAAGGACACAAAGCTCGAAAAAGACCACAAGCCCGAAAAAGAACCCCAAGCCTGAAAAGCACCCCAAGCCCGAAAAAGGACGACAAGCCCAAAAAAAGACCATAAGCCCGAAAAAGGACTATAAGCCCGAAAAAGGACCCCAAGCCCGAAAATGGACCCCAAGTTCGAAAAAGAACCCCAAGCCCGAAAAAGAACCCCAAGCCCGAAAAAGGACCCCAAGCCTAAAAATGGACCCCAAGCCTGAAAATTAACACAAGCCCGAAAAATGAACCCAAGCCTGAAAACGACCCCAAACCCGAAAAGAACCCCAAGCCCGAAAAGAGCCCCAAGCCCGAAAAAGGATCTCAAGTTCGAAAAAGGACCCTAAGCCAGAAAAAGGTCCCCAAGATCGAAAAAGCTCGCAAAAGACAACAAGCCCCAAGAAGGACCCCAAGCCCGAAAAAGGACGCCAAGCCCGAAAGAGGAGCACAAGCCCGAAAAGGGGCCCAATCCCGAAAAAGGACCCCAAACCTGAAAAAGCACCCCAATCCCGAAAAAGCACCCAAGCCCGTAAAAGGACCCCATGTTCTAAAAAGGAACCCAAGCCCGAAAAAGACCCCAAGCCCGAAAAAGGACCCCAGGCCCGAAAAAGACCACAAGCCCGAAAATGAACCCCAAGCCCGAAAAATGAACCTAAGCCCGAAAAAGAACCAGAAGCCCGAAAACGGACCTCAAGTTCGTAAAAGGACCCCAAGCCTGAAAAAGGACCCCAAGTCCGAAAAAGACCACAAGCCCGAAAAAGAACCCCAAGCCCGAAAAAGGACCCCACACCCGAAAAAGGACCATAAGCCGGAGAAAGGACCCATAGCCTGCAAAAGGATCCAAAGCCCGAAAAATGACCCCAAGCCAGAAAAATACCCCAAGCCCGAAAAATGACCCCAAGCCAGAAAAGGACCCCAAGCCCGAGGAAGTACCCCAAGTTCGAAAAAGAACCCCAGCCTGGAAAAGGATCATAAGCCCGAAAAAGGACCACAAGACTACAATCCTGAAAGGGGACCCCAAGCCCGAAAAGGACCCCAAGTCCGAAAAAGGACCCCAAGCCCGAAAAAGGACTTCAAGCCCGAAAAAAATAGCTCAAGCCCGAAAAAGGACCCCAAGCTTAAAAAAGGACATTAAACTCGAAAAAGGACCCCAAGCCCGAAAATGGACCAAAAGCCCGAAAAAGGAGCCCAACCCCGAAAAAGAACCCCAAGTTCGAAAAAGGACACAAAGCTCGAAAAAGACCACAAGCCCGAAAATGGACCCCAAGCCTGAAAAGCACCCCAAGCCCCAAAAAGACCACAAGCCCAAAAAAGTACCTCAATCACGAAAAGGACTTCAAGCTCGAAAAAGGACACCAATCCCTAAAAAGAACCCAGCCCGAAAAAAGAGCCCCAAGCCCGAAAAAGGATCTCAAGTTCGAAAAAGACAACAAGTCCGTAAAAGGATCCCAAACCCGAAAAAGGACCCCAAGCCCGAAGAAGGGCCATAAGCCGGAAAAAGAACCACAAGACTACAAGATTGAAAGAGCACCCCAAGCCCGAAGAAGGATTCCAAGCCCGAAAAAGGACCCCAAGCCCAGAAAAGGACCCCAAGCCCGAAAAAGGACCCCAAGCCCGAAAAAGACCACAAGCCCGAAAAAGGACCCCAAGCCTTAAAAAGGATCCCAAGCCCGAAAAAGGACCACAAGACTACAAGAGGACCCCAAGCCCGAAATGGACCCCAAGTCCGAAAAAGGAGCCCAAACACGAAAAAGGGGCCAAAGCCCGAAAAAGGACCCCAAGCCTGAAAAAGCACCCCACGCCCGAAAAAGCACCCCAAGCCCGTAAAAGGACACGAAGCTTGAACAAGACCACAAGCTCTAAAAAGGACCCCAAGCCCGAAAAAGGACCCGAAGCCTGAAAAAGGACCCCAAGCCCGAAGAAGTACCATAAGCCGGAAAAAAGACCATAAGACTACAAGCTTGAAAGAGGAGCCCAAGCCCAAAAATGGACCCCAAGCCCGAAAAAGGACCCCAAGCCCGAAAAAGACCACAAGCCCGAAAAAGGACCCCAAGCCCGAAAAATACCCCAAGCGCGAAAATGAACCCAAAGCCTGAAATAGGATCCAAAGCCCGAAAAATACCCCAAGCCAGAAAAATACCCCAAGCCCGAAAAATGACACCAAGCCAGAAAAAGACCCCTAGCCCGAGAAAGTACCCCAAGTTCGAAAAAGAACCCCAGCCTGAAAAAGGACCATAAGCCCGAAAAAGGACCTCAAGACTGCAAGCCTGAAAGAGGACCCCAAGCCCGAAAACGACCCCAAGTCCGAAAAAGGCCCCAAGCCCGAAAAAGGACTTCAAGCCCGAAAAAAATAGCTCAAGCCCGAAAAAGAACCCCAAGCTCGCAAAAGGACCACAGCCCGAAAAAGGACCCCAAGCCCAAAAAGGAAATCAAGCCTGAAAAAGGACCCCAAGCTCGAAAAAGGACCAAAAGCCCGAAAAAGGACCCCAACCCCCAAAAAGAACCCCAAGCCCGAAAAAGGACACAAAGCTCGAAAAGCATCCCAAGCCCGAAAAAGGACGACAAGCCCAAAAAGAGACCCTAAGCCCGAAAATGGACCACAAGCCCGAAAAAGGACCCCAAGCCCGAAAATGGACCCCAAGTTCGAAAAAGAACCCCAAGCCCGAAAAAGGACCCCAAGTTCGAAAAAGAACCCCAAGCCCGAAAAAGGACCCTAAGCCCGAAAAAGGACCCCAAGCCCGAAAAATGACCCCAAGCCAAAAAAAGGACCCCAAGCCTGAAAATTACCACAAGCCCGAAAAATGAACTCAAGCCTGAAAAAGACCCCAAGCCCGAAAAGAACCCCAAGCCCGAAAAGAGCCCCAAGCCCGAAAAAGGATCTCAAGTTCGAAAAAGGACCCTAAGCCAGAAAAAGGTCCCCAAGATCGAAAAAGCTCGAAAAAGACAACAAGCCCTAAAAAGGACTTCAAGCCCGAAAATGGACCCCAAGCCCGAAAAAGGATCCCAAGCCCGAAAAAGGACCCCAAGCCCGAAAGAGGAGCACAAGCCCGAAAAGGGGGCCCAATCCCGAAAAAGGACCCCAAACCTGAAAAAGCACCCCAATCCCGAAAAAGCACCCAAGCCCGTAAAAAGACCCCATGTTCTAAAAAGGAACCCAAGACCGAAAAAGACCCCAAGCCCGTAAAAGGACCCCAGGCCCGAAAAAGACCCCAAGCCCGAAAATGGACCCCAAGCCCGAAAAATGAACCTAAGCCCGAAAAAGAACCAGAAGCCCGAAAACGGACCTCAAGTTCGTAAAAGGACCCCAAGCCTGAAAAAGGACCCCAAGTCCGAAAAAGACCACAAGCCCGAAAAAGGACCCCAAGCCCGAAAAAGGACCCCACACCCGAAAAAGGACCATAAGCCGGAGAAAGGACCCATAGCCTGCAAAAGGATCCAAAGCCCTAAAAATGACCCCAAGCCAGAAAAATACCCCAAGCCCGAAAAATGACCCCAAGCCAGAAAAGGACTCCAAGCCCGAGAAAGTACCTCAAGTTTGAAAAAGAACCCCAGCCTGGACAAGGATCATAAGCCCGAAAAAGGACCACAAGACAACAATCCTGAAAGGGGACCCCAAGTCCGAAAAAGGATCCCAAGCCCGAAAAAGGACTTCAAGCCCGAAAAAAAATAGCTCGAGCCCGAAAAAGCACCCCAAGCCCGAAAAAGGACCCCAGCCCGAAAAAGGACCCCAAGCCCGAAAAAGGACATTAAGCCCGAAAAAGGACCCCAAGCCCGAAGAAGGACCAAAAGCCCGAAAAAGGAGCCCAACCCCGAAAAAGGACCCCAAGTTCGAAAAAGGACACAAAGCTCGAAAAAGACCACAATCCCGAAAATGGACCCCAAGCCTGAAAAGCACCCCAAGCCCGAAAAAGGACGACAAGCCCAAAAAAAGACCCTAAGCCCGAAAAAGACCGCAAGCCCGAAAAAGGACACAAAACTTGAAAAAGACCACAAGCCCGAAAAAGGACCCTAAGCCCGAAAAAGGACCCTAAGCCCGAAGAAGGACCATATGCCGAAGAAGGACCACAAGACTACAAGCTTGAAAGAGGATCGCAAGCCCGAAAACGACCCCAAGCCCGAAAGAGGAGCACAAGCCCTAAAAAGGGGCCCAATCCCGAAAAAGGACCCCAGGCCTGAAAAGACCCCAAGCCTGAAAAAGCACCCCAAGCCCGAAAAAGCACCACAAGCCCGTAAAAGGACCCCAAGTTCTAAAAAGACCCCAAGCCCGAAAAAGACAACAAAGCCCGAAAAAGGACGATGTCTTAAAATTATTTTTAAGAAACCAGTTATGTATTCAACTATGCTACTCTACAGCAATAATTCACATAACATCTTGCCATTGCTTGGTTTGACAGAATTCCAAACAGCAATGTATGTTTTTAATGCTCTGCATAACCCAATAGCGCATAATAATTTACACTTCACCACAGGCACTCGTGTGTATAGTACCAGGCAAGCCAATAGTTTACAACGCTCCAGGGCCTCCACTAACCTTGGTCAAAAACGTATTTCATTTATCGGGCCAACGGTCTATAATCGGCTTCCTACTGAGTTAATACAAATAACAAATCGCATCCAATTCGAAACAAGGCTGAAATGTTTTTTAAAAAATAGAATTAGAGAATTTGTAATATAGAATTAGTTATTCACCAAAAAGTTTTCTTTATGTGCATTATTCTAATAATAATTATACCTACTAGAATTTAGAAAAAAACACTTTCTGTATCTATCATAAATACTGTAGAGAGCCCCTTAAAAGGAACATCGTTCCACTGGGAGCTCGATGCAGTTATTTTTCTTGCATTTAGCTCTAATATCTTTATTGTGCCGGTTACTTTCACGTATTTTTTTTTGTCTTTTTTGTTCTCAGCGTATTCGCGAATAGTTTTTTCTTCTTGTGTTGCCTTTTTTTTGTCGCTGAGAACTGATGTGTCCACTACCAGGGGGCTCTCTGTGCGAGCCTTTTGGTGTGGGGGTGAGAGGCGGGCCATTAAAAAAAAAAAAATAAAGCTCGAAAAAGACCACAATCCCGAAAATGGACCCCAAGCCTGAAAAGCACCCCAAGCCCGAAAAAGGACGACAAGCCCAAAAAAAGACCCTAAGCCCGAAAAAGACCGCAAGCCCGAAAAAGGACACAAAACTTGAAAAAGACCACAAGCCCGAAAAAGGACCCTAAGCCCGAAAAAGGACCCTAAGCCCGAAGAAGGACCATATGCCGAAGAAGGACCACAAGACTACAAGCTTGAAAGAGGATCGCAAGCCCGAAAACGACCCCAAGCCCGAAAGAGGAGCACAAGCCCTAAAAAGGGGCCCAATCCCGAAAAAGGACCCCAGGCCTGAAAAGACCCCAAGCCTGAAAAAGCACCCCAAGCCCGAAAAAGCACCACAAGCCCGTAAAAGGACCCCAAGTTCTAAAAAGACCCCAAGCCCGAAAAAGACAACAAAGCCCCAAAAAGGACCCCAAGCCCGAAAAAGACCCCAAGCCCAAAAAAGGACCCCAAGCCCGAAAAATGAACCTAGGCCCGAAAAAGGACCAGAAGCCCGAAAAAGGACCCCAAGTTCGTAAAAGGACCCCAAGCCTGAAAAAGGACCCCAAGTCCGAAAAAGGACCCATAAGCCCGAAAAAGACCACAAGCCCAAAAAAGTACCTCAATCACGAAAGGGACTTCAAGCTCGAAAAAGGACCCCAATCCCTAAAAAGAACCCAGCCCGAAAAAAGTGCCCCAAGCCCGAAAAAGGATCTCAAGTACGAAAAAGGTCCCCAAGATCGAAAAAGGTCCCCAAGCCCGAAAAAGGACCCCAAACTCGAAAAAGACAACAAGCCCGTAAAAGGATCCCAAACCCGAAAAAGGACCCCAAGCCCGCAGAAGGGCCATAAGCCGGAAAAAGGACCACAAGACTACAAGATTGAAAGAGCACCCCAAGCCCGAAGAAGGATTCCAAGCCCGAAAAAGGACCCCACGCCCAAAAAAGGACCCCAAGCCCGAAAAAGACCACAAGCCCGAAAAAGGACCCCAAGCCTTAAAAAGGATCCCAAGCCCGAAAAGGACCACAAGACTACAAGCTTGAAAGAGGACCCTAAGCCCGAAATGAACCCCAAGTCCGAAAAAGGAGCCCAAACACGAAAAAGGGGCCAAAGCCCGAAAAAGGACCCCAAGCCTGAAAAAGCACCCCACGCCCGAAAAAGCACCCCAAGCCCGTAAAAGGACCCCAAGTTCTAAAAAGGATCCCAAGCCCGAAAAAGACCCCAAGCCCGAAAAAGACCCCAAGCCCGAAAAAGGACACGAAGCTTGAACAAGACCACAAGCTCTAAAAAGGACCCCAAGCCCGAAAAAAGACCCGAAGCCTGAAAAAGACCCCAAGCCCGAAGAAGTACCATAAGCCGGAAAAAAGACCACAAGACTACAAGCTTGAAAAAGGACCATAAGCCTGAAAAAGGACCATAAGCCTGAAAAAGGACCATAAGCCTGAAAAAGGACCACAAGACTACAAGCCTGAAAGAGGACCCCAAGCCCGAAAAGGACCCCAAGTCCGAAAAAGGCCCCAAGCCCGAAAAAGAACTTCAAGCCCGAAAAAAATAGCTCAAGCCCGAAAAAGAACCCCAAGCTCGAAAAAGGACCACAGCCCGAAAAAGGACCCCAAGCCAGAAAAAGGACATCAAGCCCGAAAAAGGACCCCAAGCTCGAAAAAGGACCAAAACCAAAAAAAGGACCCCAACCCCCAAAAAGAACCCCAAGACCGAAAAAGGACACAAAGCTCGAAAATGACCACAAGCCCGAAAAAGGACCCCAAGCCTGAAAAGCACCCCAAGCCCGAAAAAGGACGACAAGCCCAAAAAAAGACCCTAAGCCCGAAAAAGGACCACAAGCCCGAAAAAGGACCCCAAGCCCGAAAATGGACCCCAAGTTCGAAAAAGAACCCCAAGTCCAAAAAAGGACCCCAAGACCGAAAAAGGACCCCAAGCCCGAAAAATGACCCCAAGCCTAAAAAAGGACCCCAAGCCTGAAAAGCACCCCAAGCCCGAAAAAGGACGACAAGCCCAAAAAAAGACCCTAAGCCCGAAAAAGGACCACAAGCCCGAAAAAGGACCCCAAGCCCGAAAATGGACCCCAAGTTCGAAAAAGAACCCCAAGTCCAAAAAAGGACCCCAAGACCGAAAAAGGACCCCAAGCCCGAAAAATGACCCCAAGCCTAAAAAGGGGCCTGAAAATTACCACAAGCCCGAAAAATGAACCCAAGCCTGAAAAAGACCCCAAGCCCGAAAAGAACCCCAAGCCCGAAAAGAGCCCCAATCCCGAAAAAGGATCTCAAGTTCGAAAAAGGACCCTAAGCCAGAAAAAGGTCCCCAAGATCGAAAAAGCTCGAAAAAGACAACAAGCCCTAAAAAGGACCCCAAGCCCGAAAATGGATCCCAAGCCCGAAAAAGGATCCCAAGCCCGAAAAAGGACCCCAAGCCCGAAAGAGGAGCACAAGCCCGAAAAGGGGGCCCAATCCCGAAAAAGGACCCCAAACCTGAAAAAGCACCCCAATCCCGAAAAAGCACCCAAGCCCGTAAAAGGACCCCATGTTCTAAAAAGGAACCCAAGCCCGAAAAAGAACCCAAGCCCGAAAAAGGACCCCAGGCCCGAAAAAGACCCCAAGCCTGAAAATGGACCCCAAGCCCGAAAATGGACCCCAAGCCCGAAAAATGAGCCTAAGCCCGAAAAAGAACCAGAAGCCCGAAAACGGACCTCAAGTTCGTAAAAGGACCCCAAGCCTGAAAAAGGACCCCAAGTCCGAAAAAGACCACAAGCCCGAAAAAGGACCCCAAGCCCGAAATAGGACCCCACACCCGAAAAAGGACCATAAGCCGGAGAAAGGACCCATAGCCTGCAAAAGGATACAAAGCCCGAAAAATGACCCCAAGCCAGAAAAATACCCCAAGCCCGAAAAATGACCCCAAGCCAGAAAAGGACTCCAAGCCCGAGAAAGTACCCAAAGTTCGAAAGAGAACCCCAGCCTGGACAAGGATCATAAACCCGAAAAAGGACCACAAGACTACAATCCTGAAAGGGGACCCCAAGCCCGAAAAGGACCCCAAGTCCGAAAAAGGACCCCAAGCCCGAAAAAGGACTTGAACCCCGAAAAAAATAGCTCAAGCCCAAAAAAGGACCCCAGCCCGAAAAAGGACCCCAAGCCCGAAAAAGGACATTAAGCCCGAAAAAGGACCCCTAGCCCGAAAAAGGACCAAAAGCCCGAAAGAGGAGCCCAACCCCGAAAAAGAACCCCAAGTTCGAAAAAGGACACAAAGCTCGAAAAAGACCACAAGCCCGAAAATGGACCCCAAGCCTGAAAAGCACCCCAAGCCCGAAAAAGGACGACAAGCCCAAAAAAAGACCCTAAGCCCGAAAAAGACCGCAAGCCCGACAAAGGACACGAAACTTGAAAATGACCACAAGCCCGAAAAAGGCCCCTAAGCCCGAAAAAGGACCCTAAGCCCGAAGAAGAACCATATGCCGAAGAAGGACCACAAGACTACAAGCTTGAAAGAGGATAGCAAGCCCGAAAAGGACCCCAAGCCCGAAAGAGGAGCATAAGCCCTAAAAAGGGGCCCAATCCCGAAAAAGGACCCCAGGCCTGAAAAAGCACCCCAAGCCCGAAAAAGCACCCCAAGCCCGAAAAAGCACCCCAAGCCCGTAAAAGGACCCCAAGTTCTAAAAAGACCCCAAGCCCGAAAAAGACAACAAAGCTCGAAAAAGGACCCCAAGCCCGAAAGAGACCCCAAGCCCAGAAAAAGACCCCAAGCCCGAAAAATGAACCTAAGCCCGAAAAAGGACCAGAAGCCCGAAAACGGACCTCAAGTTCGTAAAAGGAGCCCAAACCTGAAAAAGACCTCAAGTCCGAAAAAGACCACAAGCCCGAGAAAGTACCCCAAGCCCGAAAAAGGATCCCACGCCCGAAAAACAACCATAAGCCGGAGAAAAGATCACAAGACTACAAGCTTGAAAGAGGACCCCAAGCCCGATAAGTACCTCAAGCCCGAAAAGGACCCCAAGCCCGAAAAATGAACATAAGCCCGAAAAAGGACCAGATACCCGAAAAAGGACCCAAAGTTCGTAAAAGGACCCCAAGCCCGAAAAAGGACCCAAGCCCGAAAAATGAACATAAGCCCGAAAAAGACCACAAGCCCAAAAAAGTACCTCAATCACGAAAAGGACTTCAAGCTCGAAAAAGGACCCCAATCCCTAAAAAGAACCCAGCCCGAAAAAAGAGCCCCAAGCCCGAAAAAGGATCTCAAGTTCGAAAAAGGTCCCCAAGATCGAAAAAGGTCCCCAAGCCCGAAAAAGGACCCCAAACTCGAAAAAGACAACAAGCCCGTAAAAGGATCCCAAACCCGAAAAAGGACCCCAAGCCCGAAGAAGGGCCATAAGCCGGAAAAAGGACCACAAGACTACAAGATTGAAAGAGCACCCCAAGTCCGAAGAAGGATTCCAAGCCCGAAAAAGGACCCCAAGCCCGAAAAAGGACCCGAAGCCCAAAAAAAAAACCCCAAGCCCGAAAAAGACCACAAGCCCGAAAAAGGACCCCAAGCCTTAAAAAGGATCCCAAGCCCGAAAAAGGACCACAAGACTACAAGCTTGAAAGAGCAGCCCAAGCCCAAAAAAGGACCCCAAGCCCGAAAAAGGACCCCAAGCCCGAAAAAGGACCCCAAGCCCAAAAAAAAAACCCCAAGCCCGAAAAAGACCACAAGTCCGAAAAAGGACACCAAGCCCGAAAAATACCCCAAGCGCGAAAATGAACCCAAAGCCTGAAATAGGATCCAAAGCCCGAAAAATACCCCAAGCCAGAAAAATACCCCAAGCCCGAAAAATGACCCCAAGTCAGAAAAAGACCCCAAGCCCGAGAAAGTACCCCAAGTTCGAAAAAGAACCCCAGCCTGAAAAAGGACCATAAGCCTGAAAAAGGACCCCAAGACTACAAGCCTGAAAGAGGACCCCAAGCCCGAAAAGGAGCCCAAGTCCGAAAAAGGCCCCAGCCCGAAAAAGGACTTCAAGCCCGAAAAAATAGCTCAAGCCCGAAAAAGAAACCCAAGCTCGAAAAAGGACCCCAGCCCGAAAAAGGACCCCAAGCTCGAAAATGGACCAAAGGCCCGAAATAGGACCCCAACCCCCAAAAAGAACCCCAAGACCGAAAAAGGACACAAAGCTCGAAAAAGACCACAAGCCCGAAAAAGGACCCCAAGCCTGAAAAGCACCCCAAGCCCGAAAAAGGACGACAAGCCCAAAAAAAGATCCTAAGCCCGAAAAAGGACCACAAGCCCGAAAAAGGACCCCAAGCCCGAAAATGGACCCCAAGTTCGAAAAAGAACCCCAAGCCCGAAAAGGACCCCAAGCCTAAAAAAGGACCCCAAGCCTGAAAATTACCACAAGCCCGAAAAATGAACCCAAGCCTGAAAAAGACCCCAAGCCCGAAAAGAACCCCAAGCCCGAAAAGAGCCCCAATCCCGAAAAAGGATCTCAAGTTCGAAAAAGGACCCTAAGCCAGAAAAAGGTCCCCAAGATCGAAAAAGCTCGAAAAAGACAACAAGCCCTAAAAAGGACCCCAAGCCCGAAAACGGACCTCAAGTTCGTAAAAGGACCCCAAGCCTGAAAACGGACCCCAAGTCTGAAAAAGACCACAAGCCCGAAAAAGGACCCCAAGCCCGAAAAAGGACCCCACACCCGAAAAAGGACCATAAGCCGGAGAAAGGACCCATAGCCTGCAAAAGGATCCAAAGCCCGAAAAATGACCCCAAGCCAGAAAAATACCCCAAGCCCGAAAAATTACCCCAAGCCAGAAAAGGACCCCAAGCCCGAGAAAGTACCCCAAGTGCGAAAAAGAACCCCAGCCTGGACAAGGATCATAAGCCCGAAAAAGGACCACAAGACTACAATCCTGAAAGGGGACCCCAAGCCCGAAAAGGACCCCAAGTCCGAAAAAGGACCCCAAGCCCGAAAAAGGACTTCAAGCCCGAAAAAAAATAGCTCAAGCCCGAAAAAGCACCCCAAGCCCGAAAAAGGACCCCAGCCCGAAAAAGGACCACAAGCCCGAAAAAGGACATTAAGCCCGAAAAAGGACCCCAAGCCCGAAAAAGGACCAAAAGCCCGAAAGAGGAGGCCAACCCCGAAAAAGAACCCCAAGTTCGAAAAAGGACACAAAGCTCGAAAAAGACCACAAGCCCGAAAATGGACCCCAAGCCTGAAAAGCATCCCAAGCCCGAAAAAGGACGACAAGCCCAAAAAAAGACCCTAAGCCCGAAAAAGACCGCAAGCCCGAAAAAGGACACGAAACTTGAAAAACACCACAAGCCCGAAAAAGGACCCTAAGCCCGAAAAAGGACCCTAAGCCCGAAGAAGGACCATATGCCGAAGAAGGACCACAAGACTACAAGCTTGAAAGAGGATCGCAAGCCCGAAAAGGACCCCAAGCCCGAAAGAGGAGCACAAGCCCTAAAAAGGGGCCCAATCTCGAAAAAGGACCCCAGGCCTGAAAAAGCACCCCAAGCCCGAAAAAGCACCCCAAGCCCGAAAAGCACCCCAAGCCCGAAAAGCACCCCAAGCCCGTAAAAGGACCCCAAGTTCTAAAAAGACCCCAAGCCCGAAAAAGACCCCAAGCCCGAAAAAGGACCCCAAGCCCGAAAAAGACCCCAAGCCCAGAAAAGGACCCCAAGCCCGAAAAATGAACCTAAGCCCGAAAAAGGACCAGATGCCTTAAGTTCGTAAAAGGACATCAAGCCTGAAAAAGGACCCCAAGTCCGAAAAAGACCACAAGCCCGAAAAAGGACCCCAAGCTCGAAAAAGGACCGCACGCCCGAAAAAGGACCATAAGCCGAAGAAAGGACCACAAGACTACAAGCTTGAAAGAGGACCCCAAGCCCGAAAAGTACCCCAAGCCCGAAAAAGGACCCCAAGCCCGAAAAATGAACATAAGCCCGAAAAAGGACCAGAAGCCCGATAAAGGACCCCAAGTTCGTAAAAGGACCCCAAGTCCGAAAAAGGACCCCAAGCCCGAAAAAGACCACAAGCCAAAAAAGGACCTCAATCACGAAAAAGACTTCAAGCTCGAAAAAGGACCCCAATCCCGGAAAAGAACCCAGGCCGAAAAAAAGAGCCCCAAGCCCGAAAAAGGATCTCAAGTTCGAAAAAGGACCCCAAGATCGAAAAAGGTCCCCAAGCCCGAAAAAGGACCCCAAACTCGAAAAACACAACAAGCCCGTAAAAGGATCCCAAACCCGAAAAAGTACCCCAAGCTCGAAGAAGGACCATAAGCCGGAAAAAGGACCACAAGACTACAAGATTGAAAGAGCAACCCCAGCCCGAAGAAGGATTCCAAGCCCGAAAAAGGACCCCAAGCCCAAAAAAGGACCCGAAGCCCGAAAAAGTACCCCAAGCCCGAAAAAGACCACAAACCCTAAAAAGGACCACAAGCCAACAAGCTTGAAAGAGGACCCCAAGCTCGAAAAGGACCCCAAGCCTGAAAAAGCACCCCACGCCCGAAAAAGCAACCCAAGCCCGTAAAAGGACCCCAAGTTCTAAAAAGGATCCCAAGCCCGAAAAAGACCGCAAGCCCGAAAAGGACACGAAGCTTGAACAAGACCACAAGCTCTAAAAAGGACTCCAAGCCCGAAAAAGGACACGAAGCCTGAAAAAGGACCCCAAGCCCGAAGAAGTACCATAAGCCGGAAAAAAGACCACAAGACAACAAACTTGAAAGAGGAGCCCAAGCCCAAAAAAGGACCCCAAGCCCGAAAAAGGACCCCAAGCCCGAAAAAGACCACAAGCCCGAAAAAGGACCTCAAGCCCGAAAAATATCCCAAGCGCGAAATTTAACCCAAAGCCTGAAATAGGATCCAAAGCCCGAAAAATACCCCAAGCCAGAAAAATACCCCGAGCCCGAAAAATGACCCCAAGCCAGAAAAGGACCCTAAGCCCGAGAAAGTTCCCCAAGTTCGAAAAAGAACCCCAACCTGAAAAGGGATCATAAGCCTGAAAAAGGACCACAAGACTACTAGCCTGAAAGAGGACCCCAAGCCCGAAAAGGACCCCAAGTCCGAAAAAGGCCCCAAGCCCGAAAAAGGACTTCAAACCCGAAAAAATAGCTCAAGCCCGAAAAAGAACCCCAAGCTCGATAAAGGATCCCAGCCCGAAAAAGGACCCCAAGCCCGAAAAAGGACATCAAGCCCGAAAAAGGACCCCAAGCTCGAAAAAAGACCAAAAGCCCGAAAAAGGACCCCAACCCCCAAAAAGAACCCCAAGCCCGAAAAAGGACACAAAGCTCGAAAAAGACCACAAGCACGAAAAAGAACCCCAAGCCTGAAAAGCACCCCAAGCCCGAAAAAGGACGACAAGCCCAAAAAAGACCCTAAGCCCGAAAAAGGACCACAAGCCCGAAAATGGACCCCAAGCCCGAAAATGGACCCCAAGTTCGAAAAAGAACCCCAAGCCAGAAAAAGGACCCCAAGCCCGAAAAAGGACCCCAAGCCTAAAAAAGGACCCCAAGCCTGAAAATTGCCACAAGCCCGAAAAATGAACCCAAGCCTGAAAAAGACCCCAAGCCCGAAAAGAACCCCAAGCCCGAAAAGAGCCCCAAGCCCGAAAAAGGATCTCAAGTTCGAAAAAGGACCCTAAGCCAGAAAAAGGTCCCCAAGATCGAAAAAGCTCGAAAAAGACAACAAGCCCTAAAAAGGACCCCAAGCCCGAAAATGGACCCCAAGCCCGAAAAAGGATCCCAAGCCCGAAAAAGGACCCCAAGCCCGAAAGCGGAGCACAAGCCCGAAAAGGGGGCCAAATCCCGAAAAAGACCCCAAACCTGAAAAAGCACCCCAATCCCGAAAAAGCACCCAAGCCCGTAAAAGGACCCCATGTTCTAAAAAGGAACCCAAGCCTGAAAAAGACCCCAAGCCCGAAAAAGGACCCCAAACCCGAAAAATGAACCTAAGCCCGAAAAAGAACCAGAAGCCCGAAAACGGACCTCAAGTTCGTAAAAGGACCCCAAGCCTGAAAAAGGACCCCAATTCCGAAAAAGACCACAAGCCCGAAAAAGGACCCCAAGCCCGAAAAAGGACCCCAAGCCCGAAAAAGGACCCCACACCCGAAAAAGGACCATAAGCCGGAGAAAGGACCCATAGCCTGCAAAAGGATCCAAAGCCCGAAAAATGACCCCAAGCCAGAAAAATACCCCAAGCCCGAAAAATGACCCCAAGCCAGAAAAGGACCCCAAGCCCGAGAAAGTACCCCAAGTTCGAAAAAGAACCCCAGCCTGAAAAAGGATCATAAGCCCGAAAAAGGACCACAAGACTACAATCCTGAAAGGGGACCCCAAGCCCGAAAAGGACCCCAAGTCCGAAAAAGGACCCCAAGCCCGAAAAAGGACCCCAAGCCCGAAAAAGGACCAAAAGCCTGAAAAAGGAGCCCAACCCCGAAAAAGACCACAAGCTCGAAAATGGACCCCAAGCCTGAAAAGCACCCCAAGCCCGAAAAAGACCACAAGCCCAAAAAAGTACCTCAATCACGAAAAGGACTTCAAGCTCGAAAAAGGACCCCAATCCCTAAAAAGAACCCAGCCCGAAAAAAGAGCCCCAAGCCCGAAAAAGGATCTCAAGTTCGAAAAAGGTCCCCAAGATCGAAAAAGGTCCCCAAGCCCGAAAAAGGACCCCAAACTCGAAAAAGACAACAAGCCCGTAAAAGGATCCCAAACCCGAAAAAGGACCCCAAGCCCGAAGAAGGGCCATAAGCCGGAAAAAGGACCACAAGACTACAAGATTGAAAGAGC
The DNA here is from genome assembly GCF_030247195.1 of Topomyia yanbarensis. Taxonomy (NCBI): domain Eukaryota; kingdom Metazoa; phylum Arthropoda; class Insecta; order Diptera; family Culicidae; genus Topomyia; species Topomyia yanbarensis. The sequence continues at coordinate 214,970,389 of NC_080672.1, read as the reverse complement.
ACCCCAAGCCCGAAGAAGGATTCCAAGCCCGAAAAAGGACCCCAAGCCCAAAAAAGGACCCGAAGCCCGAAAAAGGACCCTAAGCCCGAAGAAGGCCACAAGTCAGAAAACGAACCACAAGACTACAAGCTTGAAATAGGACCCCAAGCCCGAAAAGAACCCCAACCTCGAAAAATTACCTAAAGCTTGAAAACGACCACAAGCTCGAGAAAGGACCCCAAGCCTGAAAAGCACCACAAGCCCGAAAAAGGACGACAAGCCCATAAAAGGACCCTAAACCCGAAAAAGGACCCCAAGTTCGAAAAAGAACCCAAGCCCGAAAAAGTACCATTAGCCCGAAAAAAGACCACAAGACTACAAGCCTGAAAGAGGACCCCAAGCCCGAAAAAGTCCCCAAGCTCAAGAAAGGATACCTAGCCCGAAAAAGGACCCCAAGTTCGAAAAAGGACCATAAGCCCGACAAAGGACTTCAAGCCCGAAAAAAATAGCTCAAGCCCGAAAAAGGACCCCCAGCCCGAAAAAGCACCCCAAGCCCGAAAAAGGACATCAAGTCCGAAAAAGGACTCCAAGCCCGAAAAAGGACCCCAAGCCCGAAAAAGGACCACAAGCCCGAAAAAGGACCCTAAGCCCGAAAAAGACCACAAGCCCGAAAAATGACCCCAAGCCCGAAAATGTAGCCCAAGTTCGAAAAACAACCCAAGCCCGAAAAAGTACCATTAGCCCGAAAAAGGTCCACAAGACTACTAGCCAGAAAGAGGGCGCCAAATTCGAAAAAGTGCCCAAGTTCAAAAAAGGACCCCAAGCCCGAAAAATTAACCCAAGCCCGAAAAAGGAGCCCAAGCCCGAAAAGGACCCCAAGCTCGAAAAACACCCCCAGCTCGAAAAAGGACCCAAAGACCGAAAAGAACCGCAAGCCCGAAAAAGGACACCAAGTTCGAAATAGAACCCAAGCCCGAAAAGAGCCCCACGCGCGAAAAAGGATCTCAAATTCGAAAAAGGACCCCAAGCTCGAAAAAGACAACAAGCCCGAAAAAGGACACAAAGCCCGAAAAAGGACCCCAACCCCGAAAAAAAACCCCAAGCCCGAAGAAGGCCATAAGCCAGAAAAACGACCACAAGACTACAAGTTTGAAAAAGGACCCCAAGCCCGAAAAATGACCCCAAACCCGAACAAGGACCCCAAGCCCAAAAAAGGATCCTAAGCTCGAAAAAGGACCCCAAGCCCGAAAAAGGACCCCAAGCCCGAAAAAAGACCCCAAGCACGAAAAGGGCCGCAAGCCCAAAAAATGAACCCAAGCCTGAAAAAGACCCCAAGCCCGAAAAAGACCCCAAGCCCGAAAAGGACACGAAGCTTGAAAAAGACCACAAGCCCGAAAAAGGACCCTAAGCCCGAAAAAGGACCCTAAGCTCGAAGAAGGACCATATGCCGGAAAAAAGTACCACAAGACTACAAGATTGAACGAGGATCACAAGCCCGAAAAGGACCCCAAACCCGAAAGAGGAGCACAAGCCCGAAAAGGGGGCCCAATCCAGAAAAAGGACCCCAAGCCTGAAAAATGACCCCAAGTCCGAAAAAGACCACTAGCTCGAAAAAGGACCGCAAGCCCGAAAAAGGACCCCACGCCCGAAAAAGGACCATAAGCCGGAGAAAGGACCACAAGACTACAAGCTTGAAAGGACCATAAGCCGGAGAAAGGAACACAAGACTACAAGCTTGAAAGACGACCCCAAGCCCGAAAAGGACCCCCAGCTCGAAAAAGGACCCCAAGCCCGAAAAATGAACATAAGCCCGAAAAGGACCAGAAGCCTGAAAAACGACCCCAAGTTCGGAAAAGGACCCTAAGCCTGAAAAAGGACCCCAAGTCCGGAAAAGGACCCCAAGCCCGAAAAAGACCACAAGCCCAAAAAAGTACCTCAATCACGAAAAGGGCTTCAAGCTCGAAAATGGACCCCTATCCCGAAAAAGACCCCAAGCCCGAAAAAGGACCCCAAGCCCAAAAAGGACCCCAAGCCCGAAAAATGAGCCTAAGCCCGAAAAAGGACCAGCAGCCCGAAAACGGACCTCAAGTTCGTAAAAGGACCCCAAGCCTGAAAAATGACCCCAAGTCCGAAAAAGACCACTAGCCCGAAAAAGGACCGCAAGCCCGAAAAAGGACCCCACGCCCGAAAAAGGACCATAAGCCAGAGAAAGGACCAAAAGACTACAAGCTTGAAAGGACCATAAGCCGGAAAAAGGACCACAAGACTACAAGATTGAAAGAGCACCCCAAGCCCGAAGAAGGATTCCAAGCCCGAAAAAGGACCCCAAGCCCAAAAAAGGACCCGAAGCCCGAAAAAGGACCCTAAGCCCGAAGAAGGCCACAAGTCAGAAAACGAACCACAAGACTACAAGCTTGAAATAGGACCCCAAGCCCGATAAGAACCCCAACCTCGAAAAATTACCTAAAGCTTGAAAACGACCACAAGCTCGAGAAAGGACCCCAAGCCTGAAAAGCACCACAAGCCCGAAAAAGGACGACAAGCCCATAAAAGGACCCTAAACCCGAAAAAGGACCCCAAGTTCGAAAAAGAACCCAAGCCCGAAAAAGTACCATTAGCCCGAAAAAAGACCACAAGACTACAAGCCTGAAAGAGGACCCCAAGCCCGAAAAAGTCCCCAAGCTCAAGAAAGGATACCTAGCCCGAAAAAGGACCCCAAGTTCGAAAAAGGACCATAAGCCCGACAAAGGACTTCAAGCCCGAAAAAAATAGCTCAAGCCCGAAAAAGGACCCCCAGCCCGAAAAAGCACCCCAAGCCCGAAAAAGGACATCAAGTCCGAAAAAGGACTCCAAGCCCGAAAAAGGACCCCAAGCCCGAAAAAGGACCACAAGCCCGAAAAAGGACCCTAAGCCCGAAAAAGACCACAAGCCCGAAAAATGACCCCAAGCCCGAAAATGTAGCCCAAGTTCGAAAAAGAACCCAAGCCCGAAAAAGTACCATTAGCCCGAAAAAGGTCCACAAGACTACTAGCCAGAAAGAGAGCGCCAAATCCGAAAAAGTGCCCAAGTTCAAAAAAGGACCCCAAGCCCGAAAAATTAACCCAAGCCCGAAAAAGGAGCCCAAGCCCGAAAAGGACCCCAAGCTCGAAAAACACCCCCAGCTCGAAAAAGGACCCAAAGACCGAAAAGAACCGCAAGCCCGAAAAAGGACACCAAGTTCGAAATAGAACCCAAGCCCGAAAAGAGCCCCACGCGCGAAAAAGGATCTCAAATTCAAAAAAGGACCCCAAGCTCGAAAAAGACAACAAGCCCGAAAAAGGACACAAAGCCCGAAAAAGGACCCCAACCCCGAAAAAAAACCCCAAGCCCGAAGAAGGCCATAAGCCAGAAAAACGACCACAAGACTACAAGTTTGAAAAAGGACCCCAAGCCCGAAAAATGACCCCAAACCCGAACAAGGACCCCAAGCCCAAAAAAGGATCCTAAGCTCGAAAAAGGACCCCAAGCCCGAAAAAGGACCCCAAGCCCGAAAAAAGACCCCAAGCACGAAAAGGGCCGCAAGCCCAAAAAATGAACCCAAGCCTGAAAAAGACCCCAAGCCCGAAAAAGACCCCAAGCCCGAAAAGGACACGAAGCTTGAAAAAGACCACAAGCCCGAAAAAGGACCCTAAGCCCGAAAAAGGACCCTAAGCTCGAAGAAGGACCATATGCCGGAAAAAAGTACCACAAGACTACAAGATTGAACGAGGATCACAAGCCCGAAAAGGACCCCAAACCCGAAAGAGGAGCACAAGCCCGCAAAGGGGGCCCAATCCAGAAAAAGGACCCCAAGCCTGAAAAATGACCCCAAGTCCGAAAAAGACCACTAGCTCGAAAAAGGACCGCAAGCCCGAAAAAGGACCCCACGCCCGAAAAAGGACCATAAGCCGGAGAAAGGACCACAAGACTACAAGCTTGAAAGGACCATAAGCCGGAGAAAGGAACACAAGACTACAAGCTTGAAAGACGACCCCAAGCCCGAAAAGGACCCCCAGCTCGAAAAAGGACCCCAAGCCCGAAAAATGAACATAAGCCCGAAAAGGACCAGAAGCCTGAAAAACGACCCCAAGTTCGGAAAAGGACCCTAAGCCTGAAAAAGGACCCCAAGTCCGGAAAAGGACCCCAAGCCCGAAAAAGACCACAAGCCCAAAAAAGTACCTCAATCACGAAAAGGGCTTCAAGCTCGAAAATGGACCCCTATCCCGAAAAAGACCCCAAGCCCGAAAAAGGACCCCAAGCCCAAAAAGGACCCCAAGCCCGAAAAATGAGCCTAAGCCCGAAAAAGGACCAGCAGCCCGAAAACGGACCTCAAGTTCGTAAAAGGACCCCAAGCCTGAAAAATGACCCCAAGTCCGAAAAAGACCACTAGCCCGAAAAAGGACCGCAAGCCCGAAAAAGGACCCCACGCCCGAAAAAGGACCATAAGCCGGAGAAAGGACCAAAAGACTACAAGCTTGAAAGGACCATAAGCCGGAGAAAGGAACACAAGACTACAAGCTTGAAAGACGACCCCAAGCCCGAAAAGGACCCCCAGCTCGAAAAAGGACCCCAAGCCCGAAAAAGTGGCCCAAGCCCGAAAAGGACCAGAAGCCTGAAAAATGACCCCAAGTTCGGAAAAGGACCCTAAGCCTGAAAAAGGACCCCAAGTCCGAAAAAGGACCCCAAGCCCGAAAAAGACCACAAGCCCAAAAAAGTACCGCAATCACGAAAAGGGCTTCAAGCTAGAAAATGGACCCCTATCCCGAAAAAGAACCCAAGCCGAAAAAATAGCCCCAAGCCCAAAAAGGGACCCCAAGCCCGAAAAAGAACCCCAAGCCCGAAAAAGACCACAAGCCGAAAAAGGACCCCAAGCCTTAAAAAGGACCAAAAGCTCGAAAAAGGACCACAAGACTACAAGCTTGAAAGAGGACCCCAAGCCAGAAATGGACCCCAAGCCCGAAAAAGGAGCCCAAACAGGAAAAAGGGGCCCAAGCCCGAAAAAGGACCCCAAGCCTGAAAAAGCACCCTACGCCCGAAAAAGCAACCCAAGCCCATAAAAGGACCCCAAGTTCTAAAAAGGATCCCAAGCCCGAAAAAGACCCCAAAAGGACACGAAGATTGAAAAAGATCACAAGCCCGAAAAAGGACCCCAAGCCCGAAAAAGACCACAAGCCCGAAAAAGAACCCCAAGATCGAAAAATACCCCATGCCCGAAAAAGAACCAAAAGCCTGAAAAAGCCAGAAAAGTACCCCAAGCCCGTAAAATTACCCCAAGCCAGAAAATGATCCCAAGCCCGAGAAAGGACCCCAAATTCGAAAAAGAACACCAGCCTGAAAAAGGACCATAAGCCCGAAAAAGAAACACAAGACTACAAGCCTGAAAGAGGACCCCAAGCCCGAAAAGGTTCCCAAGCCCGAGAAAGGACCCCAAGTTCGAAAAAGGACCATTGCCCGAAAAAGGACTTCAAGCTTGAAAAAATAGCTCAAGCACGAAAAAAGGCCCCAAGCCCGAAAAAGGCCCCCAGCCCGAAAAAGGACCCCAAGCCCGAAAAAGGACATCAAGCCCGAAAAGGGACCCCAAGCCCGAAAACGGACCACAAGCCCGAAGAAGGACCACAAGCCCGAAAAAGGACCCCAACCCCGAAAAGGACCCCAAGTTCGAAAAAGGACCTAAAGCTCGAAAAAGACCACAAGCCCTAAAAAGGACCCCAAGCCTGAAAAGCACCCCAAGCCCGAAAAAGGACAAGCCCAGAAAAGGACCCTAAGCCCGAAAAGGACCAGGAGCCCGGAAAAGGACCCCAAGCCCGAAAATGGACCCCAAGTTCGAAAAAGAACCCAAGCCCGAAAAAGTACCATTAGCCCGAAAAAGGACCACAAGACTACAAGCCTGAAAGAGGACCCCAAGTCCGAAAAAGTCCCCAAGCTCAAGAAAGGATGCCTAGCCCGAAAAAAGACCCCAAGTTGGAAAAAGGACCACAAGCCCGACAAAGGACTTCAAGCCCGAAAAAAATAGCCAAACCCGAAAAAGGACCCCATGCCCGAAGAAGGACCATAAACCGGAAAAAGGACCACAAGACTACGAGCTTGAAAGAGGACCCCAAGCCCGAAGAAGGACCCCAAGCCCGAAAAAGGACTCCAAGCCCACAAAAGCATCCCAAGACCGAAAAAGAACCCCAAGCCCGAAAAAGAGCACAAGCCTGAAAAAGGACCCCAAGCTTTAAAGAGGAACCCAAGCCCGAAAAAGACCACAAGACTACAAGGTAGAAAGAGGACCCAAGCCCGAAAAGGATCCCAAGCCCGAAAAAGGAGCCCACACACGAAAAAGGCGCCAAAGCCCGAAAAAGGACCCCAAGCCTGAAAAAGCACCCCACGCCCGAAAAAGCACCCCAAGCCCGTAAAAGGACCCCAAGTTCTGAAAAGGACCCCAAGCCCGAAAAAGACCCCAAGCACAAAAAAGGACACAAAGCTTGAAAAAGACCACAAGCCCGAAAAAGAACCCTAAGCCTGAAAAATACCCCAAGCCCGAAAAAGGACCCGAAGTCTGAAAAAGGAACCCAAGCCCGAAGAAGTACCATAAGCCGGAAAAAGGACCACAAGACTACAAGCTTGAAAGAGGAGCCCAAGCCCAAAAAAGGACCCCAAGCCCGAAAAAGGACCCCAAGCCCGAAAAATACCCCAAGCCCGAAAAAGGACCCAAAGCCTGAAAAAGGATCCAAAGCCCGAAAAATGACCCAAAGCTAGAAAAAGACCCCAATCACGAGAAAGTGCACCAAGTTCGAAAAAGAACCCCAGCCTGAAAAAGACCATAAGCCCGAAAATGGACCACAAGACTACAAGCCTGAAAGAGGACCCCATGCCCGAAAAGGACCCCAAGCCAGAAAAAGGACCCCAAGTTCGAAAAAGGACCATAGCCTGAAAAAGGACTTCCAGCCCGAAAAAAATAGCTCAAGCCCGAAAAAGAACCCCAAGCACAAAAAAGTACCCCCAGCCCGAAAAAGGACCCCAAGCCCGAAAAAGGACCCCAAGCCCGAAAAAGGACCCCAAGCCCGAAAAAGAACCCCAACCCCGAAAAAGGACCCCAAGTTCGAAAAAGGACCCAAAGCTCGAAGAAGGACCACAAGCCCGAAAAAGGACTCCAAGCCTGAAAAGCACCCCAAGTCCGAAGAAGGACGACAAGCCCAAAAAAGGACCCTACGCCCGAAAAAGGACCACAAGCCCGGAAAAGGAACCCAGGCCCGAAAATGAACCCCAAGTTCGAAAAAAAAACCCAAGCCCGAAAAAGTACCATTATCCCGAAAAAGGACCACAAGACTACAAGCCTGAAAGAGGACCCAAAGTCCGAAAAAGTCTCTTAGGCCAAAAAAGGACACCTAGCCCGAAAAAGGACCACAAGCCCAAAAAATGAACCCAAGCCCAAAAAGGACCACAAGCCCGAAAAGCACCCCACAACCGAAAAAGCACCCCAAGCCCGTAAAACGACCCCAAGTTCTAAAAAGGACCCCAAGCCCGAAAAAGACCCCAAGCCCGAAATAGGACACGAAGCTTGAAGAAGACCGCAAGCCCAAAAAGGACCCTAAGCCCAAAAAAGGACCACAAGCCCGAAGAAGGACCATTAACCGGAAAAAGGACCAAAAGACTACAAGCTTGAAAGAGGACTCCAAGCCCAAAAAAGGACCCCAAGCCTGAAAAAGGACCCCAAGCCCGAAAAAGACCCCAAGCATAAAATAGTACCTCAAGCACGAAAAGGACTCCAAGCCCGAAAAAGGACGCCAATACCGAAAAAGCACCTCAAGCCCGAAAAAGGACCACCAAGCCCGAAAAAGAGCCCCAAGCCCGAAAAATTATCTCCAGTTCGAAATAGGACCCCAAGCCCGAAATAGGTTCCCAAGCCTGCAAAAGGACCCCAAGCTCGAAAAAGACAAGAAGCCCGAAAAAGGACCACAAGCCCGAAAAAGGACCCCAAGTCCGAAAAGGACCCCAAGCCCGAATAAGGAACCCAAGCCCGAAAAAGCAACCCAAGCCCGAAAAAGGACCCCAAGCCCGAAAAAGACCGCAAGTACGAAAAAGGACCCCAAGCCAGAAAAAGGACCCTAAACCCGAAAAAGGACCCCCAGCCCGAAAAGGACATCAAGCTCGTAAAAGACCACAAGCTGAAAAAGGACCCCAAGCCCGAAAAGGACCCCAAGCTCGAAAAGGACCCCAAGCCCGAAAAAGACCCCAAGCTCGAAAAAGGACACCAAGCCTGAAAAGGACACCAAGCCCGAAAAACGAGCCCATGCCCGAAAAAGGACCCCTAGCCAGAAAAAGGATTCCAAACCCGACAAAAGACCACAAGCCCGCATAAGGACCCCAAGCCCGAAAAATGACCCCAAGCCTGAAAAAGGATCTCAAACCCGAAAAAGGATCCCAAGCCCGAAAAAGGACCCCAAGTCCGAAAAAGACCAAAATCCCGCAATAGGGCCCCAAGCCTGAACAAGCACCCTAAGATCGAAAAGCGACGACAAGCCCAAAAAAGGACCCCAAGCCCGAAAAATCCCCAAGCCGGAAAGAGGACCCCATGATCGAAAAGGACCCCAAGCCAAAATAAGGACCCCATGTTCGAAAAAGGACCATAAACCCGAAAAAGGACTTCAAGCCCGAAAAAGTAGCTCAAACACGAAAATGGACCCCAAGCCCGATAAGGACCCCAAGCCCGAAAAAACACCCCAAGCCCGAAAAAGGACCTTAAGTTCTAAAAAGGACCCCAAGCCCGAAAAAGACCCCAAGCTCGAAAAAGGACCCCAAGCCCGAAAAAAAGCCCGAAAAGGACCCCAAGCCCGAAAAATGACGCCAATCCCGAAAAAACACCCCAAGTCCGAAAAAAGAACCCAGCCCGAAACCGCGTCCCAAGCCCGAAAGAGGATCTCAAGTTCGAAAAAGGACCCCAAGCTCGAAAAAGGTCCCCAAGCCCAAAAAAGGACACCAAGCTCGAAAAAGACAAGAAGCCCGAAAAAGGACACCAAGCCCAAAAAGACCCCAAGCCCGAAGAAGAACCATATGCCGGAAAAGGGGCCACAAGACTACAAGCTTGAAAGAGGACCCCAAGCCCGAAAAGGACCCCAAGCTCGAAAAAGACCACAAGCCCGAAAAAAGACCCCAAGCCTGAAAAAAGACCCTAAACTCGAAAAAGGACCCCAAGCCCGAAAAACGACCACAAGACTACAAGTTCGAAAGAGGACCCCAAGCCCGATAAGGACCCCAAGCACGTAAAAGGACCCCAAGCACGTTAAAAGACCTCAAGCCCGAAAAAGGACACCAAGCCCGAAAAAGAACACCAAGCCCGAAAAAGGACCCCAAGCCCGCATAAGGACCCCAAGCCCGAAAAATGACCCCAAGCCTGATAAAGGATCCCAAGCACGAAAAAGGATCCCAAACCCAAAAGAGGATCACAAGTCCGAAAAAGTCCAAAAGCCCGCAAAAGGGCCCCAATCCTTTAAAAGCACACCAAGATCGAAAAATGACGACAAGCCAAAAAAGTACCCCAAGCCCGAAAAAACTCCAAGCCGGAAAGAGGACCCCAAGATCGAAATGACCCCAAGCCAGAATAAGGACCCCATGTTCGAGATAGGACCATAAGCCCGAAAAAGAACTTCAAGCACGAAAAAGTAGCTCAAGCCTGAAAATGGACCCCAGGCCCGATAAGGACCACAAGCCCGAAAAAGCACCCAAAGCCCGAAAAAGGACCCCAAGTTCTAAAAAGGACCCCAAGCCCGAAAAAGACTCCTAGCTCGAAAAAGGACCCCAAGCCGAAAAAAAAGCCCGAAAAAGGACCTTAAGCCCGAAAAAGGATTTCAAACCCGAAAAAGTAGCTCAAGCCCGAAAATGGACCCCAAGCCCGATAAGGACCCCAAGCTCGAAAAAGCACCCAAAGCCCGAAAAAGACCACAAGCCCGAAAAAGGACCCCAAGCCCGAAAAAGGACCCCAAGCACGAAAAAGTACGACAAGCCCAAAAAAGGACCCCAAACCCGAAAAAGGACCCCAAGCCCGAAAAAGGACCCCAAATTCCAAAAAAAAACCCAAGCCCGAAAAAAGACCCCAAGCCCGCAAAGGTACCTCAAGCCCGAAAGGGACTCCAAGCCCGAAAAAGGACCCTAATCCCCAAAAAGAAACCAAGCCCGAAAAAGAGCACGAAGCCCGAAAAAGAGCCACAAGCCCGAAAGAGGATCTCAAGTTCGAAAAAGGATCCCAAGCCCGAAAAAGGTCCCCAAGCCCGAAAAAGGACCCCAAGCTCGAAAAAGACAACAAGCCCGAAAAAGACCCCAAGCCCGAAAAAGACAAGAAGCCCGAAAAAGACCCCAAGCCCGAAAAAGGACCACAAGCCCGTAAAAGGACCCCAAGCCGGAAAAAGGTCCGCACGCCCGAAAAAGGACCCCAAGCCCGAAAAAGGACCCCAAGCCTGAAAAAGGACCCCAAGCCTGAAAAAGGACCCCAAGCCCGAAAATGCACTACAAGACAACAAGCTTGAAAGAGGAACCCAAGCCCGAAAAGGACCCCAAGCCCGAAAAAGGAGCTCAAGCACGAAAAAGGGTCCCAAGTCCGAAAAAGGACCCCTAGCCCGAATAAGGACCTCAAGCCCGAAAAAGGACCCCAAGCCCGAAACATGACCCCAAGCTCGAAAAGGACCACAAGCCCTAAAAATGAACCCAAGCCTGAAAATGACCCCAAGCCCGAAAAGACCGCAAGCCCGATAAAGGACACGAAACATGAAAAAGACCACAAGCCCGAAAAAGTACCCTAAGCCCGAAAAAGGACCCTAAGCACGAAGAAGGACCATATGCCGGAAAAAAGACCACAAGACTACAAGCTTGAAAGAGGATCGCAAGCCCGAAAAAGACCCCAAGCCCGAAAGAGGAGCACAAGCCCGAAAAGGGGGCCCAATCCCGAAAAAGGACCCCAGGCCTGAAAAAGCACCCCAAGCCCGAAAAAGCACCCCAAGCTCGTAAAAGGACCCCAAGTTCTAAAAGAGACCCCAAGCGCGAAAAATGAACCTAAGCCCGAAAAAGGACCAGAAGCCTTAAGTTCGTAAAAGGACATCAAGCCTGAAAAAGGACCCCAAGTCCGAAAAAGACCACAAGCACGAAAAAGGACCCCAAGCCCGAAAAAGGACCGTACGCCCGAAAAAGGACCATAAGCCGAAGAAAGGACCACAAGACTACAAGCTTGAAAGATGACTCCAAGCCCGAAAAGTACCCCAAGCCCGAAAAAGGACCCCAAGCCCGAAAAATGAACATAAGCCCGAAAAATGAACATAAGCCCGAAAAAGGACCAGAAGCCCGATAAAGGACCCCAAGTTCGTAAAAGGACCCCAAGTCCGAAAAAGGACCCCAAGCCCGAAAAAGACCACAAGCCAAAAAAAGTACCTCAATCACGAAAAAGACTTCAAGCTCGAAAAAGGACCCCAATCCCGAAAAAGAACCCAGGCCGAAAAAAAGAGCCCCAAGCCCGAAAAAGGATCTCAAGTTCGAAAAAGGTCCCCAAGATCGAAAAAGGACCCCAAACTCGAAAAACACAACAAGCCCGTAAAAAAATCCCAAACCGGAAAAAGTACCCCAAGCCCGAAGAAGGACCATAAGCCGGAAAAAGGACCACAAGACTACAAGATTGAAAGAGCACCCCCAGCCCGAAGAAGGATTCCAAGCCCGAAAAAGGACCCCAAGCCCAAAAAAGGACCCGAAGCCCGAAAAAGAACCCCAATCCCGAAAAAGACCACAAGCCCTAAAAAGGACCACAAGACAACAAGCTTGAAAGAGGACCCCAAGCTCGAAATGGACCCTAAGCCCGAAAAAGGAGCCCAAACACGAAAAAGGGGCCAAAGCCCGAAAAAGGACCCCAAGCCTGAAAAAGCACCCCACGCCCGAAAAAGCACCCCAAGCCCATAAAAGGACCCCAAGTTCTAAAAAGGATCTCAAGCCCGAAAAAGACCCCAAGCCCGAAAAAGGACACGAAGCTTGAACAAGACCACAAGCTTGAAAAAGGACCCCAAGCCCGAAGAAGGACCCGAAGCCTGAAAAAGGACCCCAAGTCCGAAGAAGTACCATAAGCCGGAAAAAAGACCACAAGACTACAAGCTTGAAAGAGGAGCCCAAGCCCAAAAAAGGACCCCAAGCCCCAAAAAGGACCCCAAGCCCGAAAAATACCCCAAGCGCGAAAATGAACCCAAAGCCCGAAAAAGAGCACAAGCCTGAAAAAGGACCCCAAGCTTTAAAGAGGAACCCAAGCCCGAAAAAGACCACAAGACTACAAGCTTGAAAGAGGACCCAAGCCCGAAAAGGATCCCAAGCCCGAAAAAGGAGCCCAAACACGAAAAAAGCACCCCACGCCCGAAAAAGCACCCCAAGCCCGTAAAAGGACCCCAAGTTCTGAAAAGGAGCCCAAGCCCGAAAAAGACCCCACGCACAAAAAAGGACACAAAGCTTGAAAAAGACCACAAGCCCAAAAAAGAACCCCAAGCCTGAAAAATACCCCAAGCCCGAAAAAGGACCCGAAGCCTGAAAAAGGACCCCAAGCCCGAAGAAGTACCATAAGCCGAAAAAAGAACCACAAGACTACAAGCTTGAAAGAGGAGCCCAAGCCCAAAAAAGGACCCCAAGCCCGAAAAAGGACCCCAAACCCAAAAAAGACCACAAGCCCGAATAAGGACCCCAAGCCCGAAAAATACCCCAAGCCCGAAAAAGGACCCAAAGCCTGAAAAAGGATCCAAAGCCCGAAAAATGACCCCAAGCTAGAAAAAGACCCCAAGCACGAGAAAGTGCACCAAGTTCGAAAAAGAACCCTAGCCTGAAAAAGACCATAAGCCCGAAAAAGGACCACAAGACTATAAGCCTCAAAGAGGACCCCATGCCCGAAAAGGACCCCAAGCCAGAAAAAGGACCCCAAGTTCGAAAAAGGACCATAGCCCGAAAAAGGACTTCCAGCCCGAAAAAAATAGCTCAAGCCCAAAAAAGAACCCCAAGCCCGAAAAAGTACCCCCAGCCCGAAAAAGGACCCCAAGCCCGAAAAAGGACCCCAAGCCCGAAAAAGGACCCCAAGCCCGAAAAAGGACCCCAACCCCGAAAAAGGACCCCAAGTTCGAAAAAGGACCCAAAGCTCGAAGAAGGACCACAAGCCCGAAAAAGGACTCCAAGCCTGAAAAGCACCCCAAGTCCGAAAAAGGACGACAAGCCCAAAAAAGGACCCTACGCCCGAAAAAGGACCACAAGCCCGGAAAAGGAACCCAGGCCCGAAAATGAACCCCAAGTTCGAAAAAGAACCCCAGGCCCGAAAAAGTACCATTATCCCGAAAAAGGACCACAAGACTACAAGCCTGAAAGAGGACCCAAAGTCCGAAAAAGTCTCTAAGCCCAAAAAAGGACACCTAGCCCGAAAAAGGACCCCAAGCCCAAAAAATGAACCCAAGCCCAAAAAGGACCACAAGCCCGAAAAGTACCCCAAGCCCGAAAAAGGACCACAAGACTACCATCTTGAAAGAAGACCCCAAGCCCGAAAAGGACCAAGCCAGAAAATGGAGCCTCATCCCGAAAAAGTGGCCCAAGCCCGATAAAGTACTCCAAACCTAAAAAGCACCCCACAACCGAAAAAGCACCCCAAGCCCGTAAAACGACCCCAAGTTCTAAAAATGACCCCAAGCCCGAAAAAGACCCCAAGCCCGAAATAGGACACGAAGCTTGAAGAAGACCGCAAACCCAAAAAGGACCCTAAGCCCGAAAAAGGACCACAAGCCCGAAGAAGGACCATTAACCGGAAAAAAGACCAAAAGACTACAAGCTTGAAAGAGGACTCCAAGCCCAAAAAAGGACCCCAAGCCTGAAAAAGAACCCCAAGCCCGAAAAAGACCCCAAGCATAAAATAGTACCTCAAGCACGAAAAGGACTTCAAGCCCGAAAAAGGACGCCAATCCCGAAAAAGCACCTCAAGCCCTAAAAAGGACCACCAAGCCCGAAAAAGAGCCCCAAGCCCGAAAAATTATCTCCAGTTCGAAATAGGACCCCAAGCCCGAAAAAGGTTCCCAAGCCTGAAAAAGGACCCCAAGCTCGAAAAAGACAAGAAGCCCGAAAAAGGACCACAAGCCCGAAAAAGGACCCCAAGCCCGAAGAAGGACCACATGCCGGAAAAAGGGCCACAATACTACAAGCTTGAAAGAGGACCCCAAGTCCGAAAAGGACCCCAAGTCCGAAAAAGGAACCCAAACCCGAAAGAGGAACCCAAGCCCGAAAAAGGACCCCAAGCCCGAAAAAGACCGCAAGTACGAAAAAGGACCCCAAGCCTGAAAAAGGACCCTAAACCCGAAAAAGGACCCCCAGCCCGAAAAAGGACCTCAAGCCCGTAAAAGACCACAAGCTGAAAAAGGACCCCAAGCTCGAAAAGGACCCCAAGCCCGAAAAAGACCCCAAGCTCGAAAAAGGACACCAAGCATGAAAAGGACACCAAGCCCGAAAAAGGACCCCATGCCCGAAAGAGGACCCCAAGCCCGAAAAAGGATTCCAAACCCGACAAAAGACCACAAGCCCGCATAAGGACCCCAAGCCCGAAAAATGACCCCAAGCCTGAAAAAGGATCTCAAACCCGAAAAAGGATCCCAAGCCCGAAAAAGGACCCCAAGTCCGAAAAAGACCAAAATCCCGCAAAAGGGCCCCAAGCCTGAACAAGCACCCTAAGATCGAAAAGGGACGACAAGCCCAAAAAAGGACCCCAAGCCCGAAAAATCCCCAAGCCGGAAAGAGGACCCCATGATCGAAAAGGACCCCAAGCCAGAATAAGGACCCCATGTTCGAAAAAGGACCATAAACCGAAAAAGGACTTCAAGCCCGAAAAAGTAGCTCAAGCACGAAAATGGACCCCAAGTCCGATAAGGATCCCAAGCCCGAAAAAACACCCCCAGCCCGAAAAAGGACCCCAAGTTCTAAAAAGGACCCCAAGCCCGAAAAAGACCCCAAGCTCGAAAAAGGACCCCAAGCCCGAAAAAAACAAGCCCGAAAAGGACCCCAAGCCCGAAAAGTGAAACTAAGACCGAAAATGGACCAGACGCCCGAAAAACCACATCACCACAAGCCCGAAAAAAGACCCCAACCCCGAAAAGGGACCCCAAGTTCGAAAAAGATTCCAACATCGAAAAAGGACCCCAAGCCCAAAAAAGGACCCCAAATCCAAAAAAGGTCCCCAAACCCGAAAAAGGACCACAAGACTACAAGCTTGAAAGAGGACCCCAAGCCCGAAATGGACCCCAAGCCAGAAAAAAGAGCCCAAGCCCTAAAAAGGTGCCCATCCCCGAAAAAGGTGCTTAAGCTTGATAAAGGACCCCAAGCCTGAAAAAGCACCCAACTCCCGAAAAAGCACCCCAAGCCCGTAAAAGGACCCCAAGCTTGAAAAAGACCCCATGCCCGAAAAATACCCCAAGCCCGAAAAAGGACACGAAGCTTGAAAAAGGACCCAATCCCAAAATAGTACCTCACGCACGAAAAGGACTCCAAGCCCGAAAAAGGACGCCAATCCCGAAAAAACACCCCAAGTCCGAAAAAAGAACCCAGCCCGAAACCGCGTCCCAAGCCCGAAAAAGGATCTCAAGTTCGAAATAGGACACCAAGCCCGAAAAAGGTCCCCAAGCCCGAAAAAGGACACCAAGCTCGAAAAAGACAAGAAGCCCGAAAAAGGACCCCAAGCCCGAAAAAGGATCCCAAGCCCGAAGAAGGACCATATGCCGGAAAAGGGGCCACAAGACTACAAGCTTGAAAGAGGACCCCAAGCCCGAAAAGGACCCCAAGCTCGAAAAAGACCACAAGCCCGAAAAAAGACCCCAAGCCTGAAGAAAGACCCTAAACTCGAAAAAGGACCCCAAGCCCGAAAAACGACCACAAGACTACAAGTTCGAAAGAGGACCCCAAGCCCGATAAGGACCCCAAGCACGTAAAAGCACCCCAAGCACGTTAAAGGACCTCAAGCCCGAAAAAGGACACCAAGCCCGAAAAAGAACACCAAGCCCGAAAAAGAACACCAAGCCCGAAAAAGGACCCCATGCCCGAAAAAGGACCCCAAGCCCGCATAAGGACCCCAAGCCCGAA
This sequence comes from Topomyia yanbarensis, assembly GCF_030247195.1. NCBI lineage: Eukaryota > Metazoa > Arthropoda > Insecta > Diptera > Culicidae > Topomyia > Topomyia yanbarensis. The sequence continues at coordinate 214,954,297 of NC_080672.1, read as the reverse complement.
AAATGACCCCAAGCCTGATAAAGGATCCCAAGCACGAAAAAGGATCCCAAACCCGAAAGAGGATCACAAGTCCGAAAAAGTCCAAAAGCCCGCAAAAGGGCCCCTATTCTTTAAAAGCACCCCAAGATCGAAAAATGACGACAAGCCCAAAAAAGTACCCCAAGCCCGAAAAAACTCCAAGCCGGAAAGAGGACCCCAAGATCGAAAAGGACCCCAAGCCAGAATAAGGACCCCATGTTCGAGATAGGACCATAAGCCCGAAAAAGAACTTCAAGCACGAAAAAGTAGCTCAAGCCTGAAAATGGACCCCAGGCCCGATAAGGACCACAAGCCCGAAAAAGCACCCAAAGCCCGAAAAAGGACCCCAAGTTCTAAAAAGGACCCCAAGCCCGAAAAAGACTCCTAGCTCGAAAAAGGACCCCAAGCCGAAAAAAAAAGCCCGAAAAAGGACCTTAAGCCCGAAAAAGGATTTCAAACCCGAAAAAGTAGCTCAAGCCCGAAAATGGACCCCAAGCCCGATAAGGACCCCAAGCCCGAAAAAGCACCCAAAGCCCGAAAAAGGACCCCAAGCACTTAAAATGAACCTAAGCCCGAAAAAGGACCAGAAGCCCGAAAACCCACAGGACCACAAGCCCGAAAAAAGACACGAACCCCGAAAAGGGACCCCAAGACTCCAATATCGAAAAGGGACGACAAGCCCAAAAAGGGACCCAAACCCGAAAAAGGACCCCAAGCCCGAAAAAGGACTCCAAGTTCGAAAAAAAACCCAAGCCCCAAAAAAGACCTTTAGCCCGAAAAGGTACCTCAAGCCCGAAAAGGACTCCAAGCCCGAAAAAGGACCCTAATCCCCAAAAAGAAACCAAGCCCGAAAAAGAGCACGAAGCCCGAAAAAGAGTCACAAGCCCGAAAGAGGATCTCAAGTTCGAAAAAGGATCCCAAGCCCGAAAAAGGTCCCCAAGCCCGAAAAAGGACCCCTAGCTCGAAAAAGACAACAAGCCCGAAAAAGACCCCAAGCCCGAAAAAGACAAGAAGCCCGAAAAAGACCCTAAGCCCGAAAAAGGACCACAAGCCCGTAAAAGGACCCCAAGCCGGAAAAAGGTCCGCAAGCCCGAAAAAGGACCCCAAGCCCGAAAAAGGACCCCAAGCCTGAAAAAGGACCCCAAGCCCGAAAAAGCACCACAAGACAACAAGCTTGAAAGAGGATCCCAAGCCTGAAAAGGACCCCAAGCCCGAAAAAGGAGTTCAAGCACGAAAAAGGGTCCCAAGCCCGAAAAAGGACCCCAAGCCCGAATAAGGACCCCAAGCCCGAAAAAGGACCCCAAGCCCGAAAAAGGACCCCAAGCCCGAAAAGGACCACAAGCCCGAAAAATGAACCCAAGCCTGAAAAAGACCCCAAGCCCGAAAAGACCGCAAGCCCGAAAAAGGACACGAAACATGAAAAAGACCACAAGCCCGAAAAAGTACCTTAAGCCCGAAAAAGGACCCTAAGCACGAAGAAGGACCATATGCCGGAAAAAAGACCACAAGACTACAAGTTTGAAAGAGGATCGCAAGCCCGAAAAAGACCCCAAGCCCGAAAGAGGAGCACAAGCCCGAAAAGGGGGCCCAATCCCGAAAAAGGACCCCAGGCCTGAAAAAGCACCCCAAGCCCGAAAAAGCACCCCAAGCTCGTAAAAGGACCCCAAGTTCTAAAAAGAACCCCAAGCGCGAAAAAAGACCCCAAGCCCGAAAAATGAACCTAAGCCCGAAAAAGGACCAGAAGCCTTAAGTTCGTAAAAGGACATCAAGCCTGAAAAAGGACCCCAAGTCCGAAAAAGACCCCAAGCCCGAAAAAGGACCCCAAGCCCGAAAAAGGACCGCACGCCCGAAAAAGGACCATAAGCCGAAGAAAGGACCACAAGACTACAAGCTTGAAAGAGGACCCCAAGCCCGAAAAGTACCCCAAGCCCGAAAAAGGACCCCAAGCCAGAAAAATGAACATAAGCCCGAAAAAGGACCAGAAGCCCGATAAAGGACCCCAAGTTCGTAAAAGGACCCCAACTCCGAAAAAGGACCCCAAGCCCGAAAAAGACCACAAGCCAAAAAAAGTACCTCAATCACGAAAAAGACTTCAAGCTCGAAAAAGGACCCCAATCCCGAAAAAGAACCCAGGCCGAAAAAAAGAGCCCCAAGCCCGAAAAAGGATCTCAAGTTCGAAAAAGGTCCCCAAGATCGAAAAAGGTCCCCAAGCCCGAAAAAGGACCCCAAACTCGAAAAACACAACAATCCCGTAAAAGGATCCCAAACCCGAAAAAGTACCCCAAGCCCGAAGAAGGACCATAAGCCGGAAAAAGGACCACAAGACTACAAGATTGAAAGAGCACCCCCAGCCCGAAGAAGGATTCCAAGCCCGAAAAAGGACCCCAAGCCCAAAAAAGGACCCGAAGCCCGAAAAAGTACCCCAAGCCCGAAAAAGACCACAAGCCCTAAAAAGGACCACAAGACAACAAGCTTGAAAGAGGACCCCAAGCTCGAAATGGACCCTAAGCCCGAAAAAGGAGCCCAAACACGAAAAAGGGGCCAAAGCCCGAAAAAGGACCCCAAGCCTGAAAAAGCACCCCACGCCCGAAAAAGGACCCCAAGCCCGTAAAAGGACCCCAAGTTCTAAAAAGGATCTCAAGCTCGAAAAAGACCCCAAGCCCGAAAAAGGACACGAAGCTTGAACAAGACCACAAGCTTGAAAAAGGACCCCAAGCCCGAAAAAGGACCCGAAGCCTGAAAAAGGACCCCAAGCCCGAAGAAGTACCATAAGCCGGAAAAAAAGACCACAAGACTACAAGCTTGAAAGAGGAGCTCAAGCCCAAAAAAGGACCCCAAGCCCGAAAAAGGACCCCAAGCCCGAAAAAGACCACAAGCCCGAAAAAGGACCCCAAGCCCGAAAAGTACCCCAAGCGCGAAAATGAACCCAAACCTGAAATAGGATCCAAAGCCCGAAAATTACCCCAAGCCAGAAAAATACCCCAAGCCCGAAAAATGACCCCAAGCCAGAAAAAGACCCCAAGCCCGAGAAAGTACCACAAGTTCGAAAAAGAACCCCAGCCTGAAAAAGGACCATAAGCCTGAAAAAGGACCACAACCGAAAAAGGACCCCAAGCCTGAAAAAGGACCCCAAGCCCGAAAAAGCACCACAAGACAACAAGCTTGAAAGAGGATCCCAAGCCTGAAAAGGACCCCAAGCCCGAAAAAGGAGTTCAAGCACGAAAAAGGGTCCCAAGCCCGAAAAAGGACCCCAAGCCCGAATAAGGACCCCAAGCCCGAAAAAGGACCCCAAGCCCGAAAAAGGACCCCAAGCCCGAAAAGGACCACAAGCCCGAAAAATGAACCCAAGCCTGAAAAAGACCCCAAGCCCGAAAAGACCGCAAGCCCGAAAAAGGACACGAAACATGAAAAAGACCACAAGCCCGAAAAAGTACCTTAAGCCCGAAAAAGGACCCTAAGCACGAAGAAGGACCATATGCCGGAAAAAAGACCACAAGACTACAAGTTTGAAAGAGGATCGCAAGCCCGAAAAAGACCCCAAGCCCGAAAGAGGAGCACAAGCCCGAAAAGGGGGCCCAATCCCGAAAAAGGACCCCATGCCTGAAAAAGCACCCCAAGCCCGAAAAAGCACCCCAAGCTCGTAAAAGGACCCCAAGTTCTAAAAAGAACCCCAAGCGCGAAAAAAGACCCCAAGCCCGAAAAATGAACCTAAGCCCGAAAAAGGACCAGAAGCCTTAAGTTCGTAAAAGGACATCAAGCCTGAAAAAGGACCCCAAGTCCGAAAAAGACCCCAAGCCCGAAAAAGGACCCCAAGCCCGAAAAAGGACCGCACGCCCGAAAAAGGACCATAAGCCGAAGAAAGGACCACAAGACTACAAGCTTGAAAGAGGACCCCAAGCCCGAAAAGTACCCCAAGCCCGAAAAAGGACCCCAAGCCAGAAAAATGAACATAAGCCCGAAAAAGGACCAGAAGCCCGATAAAGGACCCCAAGTTCGTAAAAGGACCCCAACTCCGAAAAAGGACCCCAAGCCCGAAAAAGACCACAAGCCAAAAAAAGTACCTCAATCACGAAAAAGACTTCAAGCTCGAAAAAGGACCCCAATCCCGAAAAAGAACCCAGGCCGAAAAAAAGAGCCCCAAGCCCGAAAAAGGATCTCAAGTTCGAAAAAGGTCCCCAAGATCGAAAAAGGTCCCCAAGCCCGAAAAAGGACCCCAAACTCGAAAAACACAACAATCCCGTAAAAGGATCCCAAACCCGAAAAAGTACCCCAAGCCCGAAGAAGGACCATAAGCCGGAAAAAGGACCACAAGACTACAAGATTGAAAGAGCACCCCCAGCCCGAAGAAGGATTCCAAGCCCGAAAAAGGACCCCAAGCCCAAAAAAGGACCCGAAGCCCGAAAAAGTACCCCAAGCCCGAAAAAGACCACAAGCCCTAAAAAGGACCACAAGACAACAAGCTTGAAAGAGGACCCCAAGCTCGAAATGGACCCTAAGCCCGAAAAAGGAGCCCAAACACGAAAAAGGGGCCAAAGCCCGAAAAAGGACCCCAAGCCTGAAAAAGCACCCCACGCCCGAAAAAGCACCCCAAGCCCGTAAAAGGACCCCAAGTTCTAAAAAGGATCTCAAGCTCGAAAAAGACCCCAAGCCCGAAAAAGGACACGAAGCTTGAACAAGACCACAAGCTTGAAAAAGGACCCCAAGCCCGAAAAAGGACCCGAAGCCTGAAAAAGGACCCCAAGCCCGAAGAAGTACCATAAGCCGGAAAAAAAGACCACAAGACTACAAGCTTGAAAGAGGAGCTCAAGCCCAAAAAAGGACCCCAAGCCCGAAAAAGGACCCCAAGCCCGAAAAAGACCACAAGCCCGAAAAAGGACCCCAAGCCCGAAAAGTACCCCAAGCGCGAAAATGAACCCAAACCTGAAATAGGATCCAAAGCCCGAAAATTACCCCAAGCCAGAAAAATACCCCAAGCCCGAAAAATGACCCCAAGCCAGAAAAAGACCCCAAGCCCGAGAAAGTACCACAAGTTCGAAAAAGAACCCCAGCCTGAAAAAGGACCATAAGCCTGAAAAAGGACCACAAGACTACAAGCCCGAAAAAGAACCCCAAGCTCGAAAAAGGACCCCAGCCCGAAAAAGAACCCCAAGCCCGAAAAAGGACATCAAGCCCGAAAAAGGACCCCAAGCTCGAAAAAGGACCAAAAGCCCGAAAAAGGACCCCAACCCCCAAAAAGAACACCAAGCCCGAAAAAGGACACAAAGCTCGAAAGAGACCACAAGCCCGAAAAAGAACCCCAAGCCTGAAAAGCACCCCAAGCCCGAAAAAGGACGACAAGCCCAAAAAAAGACCCTAAGCCCGAAAAAGGACTACAAGCCCGAAAAAGGACCCCAAGCCCGAAAATGGACCCCAAGTTCGAAAAAGAACCCCAAGCCCGAAAAAGAACCCCAAGCCCGAAAAAGGACCCCAAGCCTAAAAAAGGAGCCCAAGCCTGAAAATTACCACAAGCCCGAAAAATGAACCCAAGCCTGAAAACGACCCCAAACCCGAAAAGAACCCCAAGCCCGAAAAGAGCCCCAAGCCCGAAAAAGGATCTCAAGTTCGAAAAAGGACCCTAAGCCAGAAAAAAGTCCCCAAGATTGGAAAAGCTCGAAAAAGACAACAAGCCCCAAAAAGGACCCCAAGCCCGAAAAAGGACCCCAAGCCCGAAAGAGGAGCACAAGCCCGAAAAGGGGGCCCAATCCCGAAAAAGGACCCCAAACCTGAAAAAGCACCCCAATCCCGAAAAAGCACCCAAGCCCGAAAAAGGACCCCATGTTCTAAAAAGGAACCCAAGCCCGAAAAAGACCCCAAGCCCGAAAATGGACCCCAAGCCCGAAAAATGAACCTAAGCCCGAAAAAGAACCAGAAGCCCGAAAACGGACCTCAAGTTCGTAAAAGGACCCCAAGCCTGAAAAAGGACCCCAAGTCCGAAAAAGACCACAAGCCCGAAAAAGGACCCCAAGCCCGAAAAAGGACCCCACACCCGAAAAAGGACCATAAGCCGGAGAAAGGACCCATAGCCTGCAAAAGGATCCAAAGCCCGAAAAATGACCCCAAGCCAGAAAAATACCCCAAGCCCGAAAAATGACCCCAAGCCAGAAAAGGACCCCAAGCCCGAGAAAGTACCCCAAGTTCGAAAAAGAACCCCAGCCTGGAAAAGGATCATAAGCCCGAAAAAGGACCACAAAACTACAATCCTGAAAGGGGACCCCAAGCCCGAAAAGGACCCAAGTCCGAAAAAGGACCCCAAGCCCGAAAAAGGACTTCAAGCCCGAAAAAAAATAGCTCAAGCCCGAAAAAGGACCCCAAGCCCAAAAAAGGACATTAAAGCCGAAAAAGGACCCCAAGCCCGAAAATGGACCAAAAGCCCGAAAAAGGAGCCCAACCCCGAAAAAGAACCCCAAGTTCGAAAAAGGACACAAAGCTCGAAAAAGACCACAAGCCCGAAAATGGACCCCAAGCCTGAAAAGCACCCCAAGCCCGAAAAAGACCACAAGCCCAAAAAAGTACCTCAATCACGAAAAGGACTTCAAGCTCGAAAAAGGACCCCAATCCCTAAAAAGAACCCAGCCCGAAAAAGAGCCCCAAGCCCGAAAAAGGATCTCAAGTTCGAAAAAGACAACAAGCCCGTAAAAGGATCCCAAACCCGAAAAAGGACCCCAAGACCGAAGAAGGGCCATAAGCCGGAAAAAGGACCACAAGACTACAAGATTGAAAGAGCACCCCAAGCCCGAAGAAGGATTCCAAGCCCGATAAAGGACCCCAAGCCCGAAAAAGACCACAAGCCCGAAAAAGGACCCCAAGCCTTAAAAAGGATCCCAAGCCCGAAAAAGGACCACAAGACTACAAGCTTGAAAGAGGACCCCAAGCCCGAAATGGACCCCAAGTCCGAAAAAGGAGCCCAAACACGAAAAAGGGGCCAAAGCCCGAAAAAGGACCCCAAGCCTGAAAAAGCACCCCACGCCCGAAAAAGCACCCCAAGCCCGTAAAAGGACCCCAAGTTCTAAAAAGGATCTCAAGCTCGAAAAAGACCCCAAGCCCGAAAAAGGACACGAAGCTTGAAAAAGGACCCCAAGCCCGAAAAAGGACCCGAAGCCTGAAAAAGGACCCCAAGCCCGAAGAAGTACCATAAGCCGGAAAAAAAGACCACAAGACTACAAGCTTGAAAGAGGAGCTCAAGCCCAAAAAAGGACCCCAAGCCCGAAAAAGGACCCCAAGCCCGAAAAAGACCACAAGCCCGAAAAAGGACCCCAAGCCCGAAAAATACCCCAAGCGCGAAAATGAACCCAAACCTGAAATAGGATCCAAAGCCCGAAAATTACCCCAAGCCAGAAAAATACCCCAAGCCCGAAAAATGACCCCAAGCCCGAAAAAGACCCCAAGCCCGAAAAAGACCCCAAGTCCGAAAAAGGACCACAAGCCCGTAAAAGGACCATAAGCCGGAAAAAGGTCCGCAAGCCCGAAAAAGGACCCCAAGCCCGAAAAAGGACCCCAAGCCTGAAAAAGGACCCCAAGCCCGAAAAAGCACCACAAGACAACAAGCTTGAAAGAGGATCCCAAGCCTGAAAAGGACCCCAAGCCCGACAAAGGAGCTCAAGCAAGAAAAAGGGTCCCAAGCCCGAAAAAGGAACCCAAGCCCGAATAAGGACCCCAAGCCCGAAAAAGGACCCCAAGCCCGATAAAGGACCCCAAGCCCGAAAAGGACCACAAGCCCGAAAAATGAACCCAAGCCTGAAAAAGACCCCAAGCCCGAAAAGACCGCAAGCCCGAAAAAGGACACGAAACATGAAAAAGACCACAAGCCCGAAAAAGTACCTTAAGCCCGAAAAAGGACCCTAAGCACGAAGAAGGACCATATGCCGGAAAAAAGACCACAAGACTACAAGTTTGAAAGAGGATCGCAAGCCCGAAAAAGACCCCAAGCCCGAAAGAGGAGCACAAGCCCGAAAAGGGGGCCCAATCCCGAAAAAGGACCCCAGGCCTGAAAAAGCACCCCAAGCCCGAAAAAGCACCCCAAGCTCGTAAAAGGACCCCAAGTTCTAAAAAGAACCCCAAGCGCGAAAAAAGACCCCAAGCCCGAAAAATGAACCTAAGCCCGAAAAAGGACCAGAAGCCTTAAGTTCGTAAAAGGACATCAAGCCTGAAAAAGGACCCCAAGTCCGAAAAAGACCCCAAGCCCGAAAAAGGACCCCAAGCCCGAAAAAGGACCGCACGCCCGAAAAAGGACCATAAGCCGAAGAAAGGACCACAAGACTACAAGCTTGAAAGAGGACCCCAAGCCCGAAAAGTACCCCAAGCCCGAAAAAGGACCCAAGCCCGAAAAAGACCACAAGCCCGAAAAAGGACCCCAAGCCCGAAAAATACCCCAAGCGCGAAAATGAACCCAAACCTGAAATAGGATCCAAAGCCCGAAAATTACCCCAAGCCAGAAAAATACCCCAAGCCCGAAAAATGACCCCAAGCCAGAAAAAGACCCCAAGCCCGAGAAAGTACCACAAGTTCGAAAAAGAACCCCAGCCTGAAAAAGGACCATAAGCCTGAAAAAGGACCACAAGACTACAAGCCCGAAAAAGAACCCCAAGCTCGAAAAAGGACCCCAGCCCGAAAAAGGACCCCAAGCCCGAAAAAGGACATCAAGCCCGAAAAAGGACCCCAAGCTCGAAAAAGGACCAAAAGCCCGAAAAAGGACCCCAAGCTCGAAAAAGGACCAAAAGCCCGAAAAAGGACCCCAACCCCCAAAAAGAACCCCAAGCCCGAAAAAGGACACAAAGCTCGAAAAAGACCCCAAGCCCGAAAAAGGACGACAAGCCCAAAAAAAGACCCTAAGCCCGAAAAAGGACTACAAGCCCGAAAAAGGACCCCAAGCCCGAAAATGGACCCCAAGTTCGAAAAAGAACCCCAAGCCCGAAAAAGAACCCCAAGCCCGAAAAAGGACCCCAAGCCTAAAAAAGGACCCCAAGCCTGAAAATTACCACAAGCCCGAAAAATGAACCCAAGCCTGAAAACGACCCCAAACCCGAAAAGAACCCCAAGCCCGAAAAGAGCCCCAAGCCCGAAAAAGGATCTCAAGTTCGAAACAGGACCCTAAGCCAGAAAAAGGTCCCCAAGATTGGAAAAGCTCGAAAAAGACAACAAGCCCCAAAAAGGACCCCAAGCCCGAAAAAGGACCCCAAGCACGAAAGAGGAGCACAAGCCCGAAAAGGTGGCCCAATCCCGAAAAAGGACCCCAAACCTGAAAAAGCACCCCAATCCCGAAAAAGCACCCAAGCCCGTAAAAGGACCCCATGTTCTAAAAAGGAACCCAAGCCCGAAAAAGACCCCAAGCCCGAAAAAGGACCCCAGGCCCGAAAAAGACCCCAAGCCCGAAAATGGACCCCAAGCCCGAAAAATGAACCTAAGCCCGAAAAAGAACCAGAAGCCCGAAAACGGACCTCAAGTTCGTAAAAGGACCCCAAGCCTGAAAAAGGAGCCCAAGTCCGAAAAAGACCACAAGCCCGAAAAAGGACCCCAAGCCCGAAAAAGGACCCCACACCCGAAAAAAGACCATAAGCCGGAGAAAGGACCCATAGCCTGCAAAAGGATCCAAAGCCCGAAAAATGACCCCAAGCCAGAAAAAAAACCCCAAGCCCGAAAAATGACCCCAAGCCAGAAAAGGACCCCAAGCCCGAGAAAGTACCCCAAGTTCGAAAAAGAACCCCAGCCTGGAAAAGGATCATAAGCCCGAAAAAGGACCACAAGACTACAATCCTGAAAAGGGACCCCAAGCACGAAAAGGACCCAAGTCCGAAAAAGGACCCCAAGCCCGAAAAAGGACTTCAAGCCCGAAAAAAAAATAGCTCAAGCCCGAAAAAGTACCCCAAGCCCAAAAAAGGACATTAAAGCCGAAAAAGGACCCCAAGCCCGAAAATGGACCAAAAGCCCGAAAAAGGAGCCCAACCCCGAAAAAGAACCCCAAGTTCGAAAAAGGACACAAAGCTCGAAAAAGACCACAAGCCCGAAAATGGACCCCAAGCCTGAAAAGCACCCCAAGCCCGAAAAAGACCACAAGCCCAAAAAAGTACCTCAATCACGAAAAGGACTTCAAGCTCGAAAAAGGACCCCAATCCCTAAAAAGAACCCAGCCCGAAAAAGAGCCCCAAGCCCGAAAAAGGATCTCAAGTTCGAAAAAGACAACAAGCCCGTAAAAGGATCCCAAACCCGAAAAAGGACCCCAAGACCGAAGAAGGGCCATAAGCCGGAAAAATGACCACAAGACTACAAGATTGAAAGAGCACCCCAAGCCCGAAGAAGGATTCCAAGCCCGAAAAAGGACCCCAAGCCCAGAAAAGGACCCCAAGCCCGATAAAGGACCGCAAGCCCGAAAAAGACCACAAACCCGAAAAAGGACCCCAAGCCTTAAAAAGGATCCCAAGCCCGAAAAAGGACCACAAGACTACAAGCTTGAAAGAGGACCCCAAGCCCGAAATAGACCCCAAGTCCGAAAAAGGAGCCCAAACACGAAAAAGGGGCCAAAGCCCGAAAAAGGACCCCAAGCCTGAAAAAGCACCCCACGCCCGAAAAAGCACCCCAAGCCCGTTAAAGGACCCCAAGTTCTAAAAAGGATCCCAAGCCCGAAAAAGACCACAAGCCCGAAAAAGGACACGAAGCTTGAACAAGACCACAAGCTCTAAAAAGGACCCCAAGCCCGAAAAAGACCCGAAACCTGAAAAAGGACCCCAAGCACGAAGAAGTACCATAAGCCGGAAAAAAGACCATAAGACTACAAGCTTGAAAGAGGAGCCCAAGCTCAAAAAAGGACCCCAAGCCCGAAAAAGGACCCCAAGCCCGAAAAAGACCACAAGCCCGAAAAAGGACCCCAAGCCCGAAAAATACCCCAAGCGCGAAAATGAACCCAAAGCCTGAAATAGGATCCAAAGCCCGAAAAATACCCCAAGCCCGAAAAATGACACCAAGCCAGAAAAGACCCCTAGCCCGAGAAAGTACCCCAAGTTCGAAAAAGAACCCCAGCCTGAAAAAGGAGCATAAGCCTGAAAAAGGACCACAAGACTGCAAGCCTGAAAGAGGACCCCAAGCCCGAAAACGACCCCAAGCCCGAAAACGACCCCAAGCCCGAAAAAGGCCCCAAGCCCGAAAAAGGACTTCAAGCCCGAAAAAAATAGCTCAAGCCCGAAAAAGAACCCCAAGCTCGAAAAAGGACCACAGCCCGAAAAAGGACCCCAAGCCCAAAAAGGAAATCAAGCCTGAAAAAGGACCCCAAGCTCGAAAAAGGACCAAAAGCCCGAAAAGGGACCCCAACCCCCAAAAAGAACCCCAAGCCCGAAAAAGGACACAAAGCTCGAAAAGCACCCCAAGCCCGAAAAAGGACGACAAGCCCAAAAAGAGACCCTAAGCCCGAAAATGGACCACAAGCCCGAAAAAGTACCCCAAGCCCGAAAATGGACCCCAAGTTCGAAAAAGAACCCCAAACCAGAAAAAGGACCCCAAGCCCGAAAAAGGACCCCAAGCCCGAAAAATGACCCCAAGCCAAAAAAAGGACCCCAAGCCTGAAAATTACCACAAGCCCGAAAAATGAACTCAAGCCTGAAAAAGACCCCAAGCCCGAAAAGAACCCCAAGCCCGAAAAGAGCCCCAAGCCCGAAAAAGGATCTCAAGTTCGAAAAAGGACCCTAAGCCAGAAAAAGGTCCCCAAGATCGAAAAAGCTCGAAAAAGACAACAAGCCCTAAAAAGGACTTCAAGCCCGAAAATGGACCCCAAGCCCGAAAAAGGATCCCAAGCCCGAAAAAGGACCCCAAGCCCGAAAGAGGAGCACAAGCCCGAAAAGGGGGCCCAATCCCGAAAAAGGACCCCAAACCTGAAAAAGCACCCCAATCCCGAAAAAGCACCCAAGCCCGTAAAAAGACCCCATGTTCTAAAAAGGAACCCAAGCCCGAAAAAGACCCCAAGCCCGAAAAAGGACCCCAGGCCCGAAAAAGACCCCAAGCCCGAAAATGGACCCCAAGCCCGAAAATGGACCCCAAGTCCGAAAAATGAACCTAAGCCCGGAAAAGAACCAGAAGCCCGAAAACGGACCTCAAGTTCGTAAAAAGACCCCAAGCCTGAAAATGGACCCCAAGTCCGAAAAAGACCACAAGCCCGAAAAAGGACTCCAAGCCCGAAAAAGGACCCCACACCCGAAAAAGGACCATAAGCCGGAGAAAGGACCCATAGCCTGCAAAAGGATCCAAAGCCCGAAAAATGACCCCAAGCCAGAAAAATACCCCAAGCCCGAAAAATGACCCCAAGCCAGAAAAAGACCCCAAGCCCGAGAAAGTACCCCAAGTTCGAAAAAGAACCCCAGCCTGGACAAGGATCATAAGCCCGAAAAAGGACCACAAGACAACAATCCTGAAAGGGGACCCCAAGTCCGAAAAAGGATCCCAAGCCCGAAAAAGGACTTCAAGCCCGAAAAAAAATAGCTCAAGCCCGAAAAAGCACCCCAAGCCCGAAAAAGTATCCCAGCCCGAAAAAGGACATTAAGCCCGAAAAAGGACCCCAAGCCCGAAAAAGGACCAAAAGCCCGAAAAAAATAGCTCAAGCCCGAAAAAGCACCCCAAGCCCGAAAAAGGACCCCAGCCCGAAAAAGGACCCCAAGCCCGAAAAAGGACATTAAGCCCGAAAAAGGACCCCAAACCCGAAAAAGGACCAAAAGCCCGAAAGAGGAGCCCAACCCCGAAAAAGGACACAAAGCTCGAAAAAGACCACAAGCCCGAAAATGGACCCCAAGCCTGAAAAGTACCCCAAGCCCGAAAAACGACGACAAGCCCAAAAAAAGACCCTAAGCCCGAAAAAGACCGCAAGCCCGAAAAAGGACACAAAACTTGAAAAAGACCACAAGCCCGAAAAAGGACCCTAAGCCCGAAAAAGACCCTAAGCCCGAAGAAGGACCATATGCCGAAGAAGGACCACAAGACTACAAGCTTGAAAGAGGATCGCAATCCCGAAAAGGACCCCAAGCCCGAAAGAGGAGCACAAGCCCTAAAAAGGTGCCCAATCCCGAAAAAGGACCCCAGGCCTGAAAAAGCACCCCAAGCCCGAAAAAGCACCCCAAGCCCGAAAAAGCACCCCAAGCCCGTAAAAGGACCCCAAGTTCTAAAAAGACCCCAAGCCCTAAAAAGACAACAGAGCTCGAAAAAGGACCCCAAGCCCGAAAAAGACCCCAAGCCCAGAAAAAGACCCCAAGCCCGAAAAATGAACCTAAGCCAGAAAAAGGACCAGAAGCCCGAAAACGGACCTCAAGTTCGTAAAAGGAGCCCAAACCTGAAAAAGACCTCAAGTCCGAAAAGGACCACAAGCCCGAGAAAGAACCCCACGCCCGAAAAAGGACCCCACGCCCGAAAAACAACCATAAGCCGGAGAAAAGACCACAAGACTACAAGCTTGAAAGAGGACCCCAAGCCCGAAAAGTACCCCAAGCCCGAAAAAGGACCCCAAGCCCGAAAAATGAACATAAGCCCGAAAAAGGACCAGAAGCCCGAAAAAGGACCCCAAGTTCGTAAAAGGACCCCAAGCCTGAAAAAGGACCCCAAGTCCGAAAAAGGACCCATAAGCCCGAAAAAGACCACAAGCCCAAAAAAGTACCTCAATCACGAAAAGGGCTTCAAGCTAGAGGTGTGCGCCGATGCATTTTTAATCGGCGGCGGCGTAAGCGACATTTTTGGCCGGCGGCGGCGGCGTTGACGGCGTCACGCCGTTGGACCGTATAGGCGGCGGCGCGCCGGCGTGTGTCGGCGTGGCGAATATTGACGCCTATGTAACTAAAAAAAAATTCTTGACTGTACAATTCCTTTCCCAAATTTTCTGTTTCTATTGTAACAGACTTCACAGCACATACAAACAAACGTTACAGCTTAAAGAAAATCTAAAAAAATCATCGCCCACGATGTACTAGCGACATCTGTTGGACACATTGCACAAAATGTAATTCTCGCAACCATATCAAATTTTTTTTTCAACTAAAGCTCCAGTTGTGCCCACCCTGCTTGCCAAATGCAAGATAATAAATGAAAGGTGGAACTATTTTTACAGTTGTAAAATTTGAAGAACGAAATAGAAAAATTGTCGATGTGGCATACTACGACTTCGCATGAAATAATGATTGCAATGGACAAATTTGAAGAGTGCAGAGTAACGACTGTATTTCAATGACCAATAATAATTATTTATTGTTCTATATTTGGGAAATTAAGGAACGGTATACAATTTTTGTTTTGTTTGAGGAAATTAATTGTTGTTGTCGTTTCATTGTTTTTTGTTTCTATTTAGTCATCTTTACCGTAAGCCCGGGGACAATTGACAGCTCCCATATATTGAATTCATAAGCAAATTTTGGGGGTGATTTGGTAATGTCATGGCGGCTCGAATGGAGGAAAAATTGAAAAAGGCGCATCCCATGTATTGTTTTCCATATCTGTGAACAATAATCAATTTAAGCATTTCTACCATTTTTTTTTGCTGCTAGAATTCTGATAAAAACACAAATTCTATTCGAATTGTTAAGCTTGGTGGTGATGTACTTTCATTGGCCAAAATGTTTTTCATTTACAATTCTCGAGATAAAAAGCACCAATGACTTCAAACTTCACACAACAAGAAAACCAAAACATGTTTAGGAAGGAAGAGAGCCGGTTGTTAAAAACAGACTTCCAGCTAAATATTAATAAGATTTATGTAACTTTGTTGACGGGTTTCAGTTAGGGATAAATTTTTTCTCTAATAATAGTTTTCTTTATTCACATTTTGGAATAAGCTTTTTCTAAATGTTGTTCTAGCCGCATTAACGGCGTTCACAACACACGTAACGAAACACGCTTTTCTCTTGAAACTTTTTCGTTTCGTTGTTCGTGGTACTCATACAGAGAAGGCATACTAGCGCCACCATCAAATCGGTGGTGCATATATGAAACAAGCACTATCTGTCAAGTTGTCCCTGGGTTGTTTACCATCGCTCTTTTAGAATCCCGCAGATATCAGGTACCCTAACAAGAGGCGTTATTATTGGCATTACTGCGCAGAAATGTCACTTTTAATGATCGTGTAAGGACACCTTTCAAGGTCGACACATTACTTCATTTTCCAGGCTGGTGTTTACTTTTAATTCTTGTAAGTACAAATTCGCCACAATGATAAGGAATACGATTCCCTGGTACTACATTTTCTTACAACGTACGATCTGCTTCTATCGTGAGTGCAAAGTATGCTCGATGTGCTGCAATCATACCCTGACGAAACCTAAATATACAGTTACTATCAATCATAATCGTTCCACGACTTGATGTGTTAGCTCCTGTTAGGTTGAAACTGATCACTAAACAAGTCTGATTGAAAATGGCATGAGCGTATCTCTAGTTTTCGTAGCACCTGCACCCCGCCAATTTCTTCAGCAGTTCCGGGGACCAACAAATTCTAATCCATTGCATAAATTCGGTACACCGAATCGATTAAATTACTAACATCCTGTTATGTGCTTGGTCACCGATTGGCATCGTGTTGTAACTTAAGAAATGGTTGTGAACAACTCCCACCTTGGGCACTTCGACAAGAATGAATTTCACATTTCCGGCCCATATTGTTTGTTTTGGTTTGCATTAGATTAAAAAGACCGTAACGTTTTCGGGTGGGTGCGGAAACTAAGTGACGCATTTAGTTCTGTGTCAAAATCCCTTCACTAACGCCACCGATTTGTAATTGAAATCGACCGTTTTTTTCTACGAGTGATGAAAATTCATCTCGTGTTACGTCTTATTTGTCTGTGATACCGGGCTGTTGCAACTGGCACTGAAAATCTTTCTTGAGTGGGGCTAGATCATACGATGCATAAATTATGAGACTAGAAATCTTACCCTCTGCATCGCCACATCTGTGCATCAGCGTCGCGAAAAGTCAAGATCACTTTGCTCAACTATTCTTCGAGAAATTTTTTTTAAAATAGGTAACGACTCAATCAATTATAAATAAACCAAGTATTGCAAATAATTTTTGTGTTTTCACAAAACTAGTTCACGCAAAAAAAGATGTCATTATACTCAAATGTTTAGTAGGATGTTGTGTCTGAATATGTTAAATATTTTTATGATTCTAATTCATAACTCGATGAAACATTGATTTGTATTAACTTTATTGACTAAAACAGTCAAGAATTGAACGACGTGCAAGGATTTTCGTAAATTTTCGTCGTATTATCGTGATATTTTAGTCTTGAGCTTACCGTTGGATTTTTTACACAGAGTCACGTTCTTTAAATTATTTCACGGACATGAATTGTGGTTAGGTAATGTATTTTGCTCAGCGCAGTTTCATTTAATTCCGAACATTTCTCTGAATTTCAACAAAGTAATAACAGGGTTACAGGTCCTAGTAATGTCTTTGTATCTAATGCTCGTGCCTATGAGACTGGTTGCTAGCAGTTGTACACAATAGCTCACATAGAAATTTCAAAACCAAAAAGCAGAGCGAATAATCCATGAATAATAGTCTGAGTTCCTAGTATTTTTTTACGTAAGTATATTAAGATTATGTGGAAAAATAATTACTTCATGAATTACATCATGAACAGTTTCACGAGCTCTACTGGTGAATCGTGTGTAGCATATTAGGAATTAAGAATCGGTTAAAAATCAATGAATAATTCACTGCGTTCCAGTGAAATTGATTAGGTGCAAAGATTAGGATCAGGCACATAATCGTAAATTTCAGGCACATATATCTTGAAAGTGGAAGTTTTTTTTTAATTTGTGAACCATTTCACGCACACGAATGGTGAATTGAAACTTATATAGTCAAGGCTTCTGTCTGTCACGTTATATTTTTACGCATATTTCGTAAGATAAGTCAGCAAAAACGATAAAATCAGATTCCATCCCAACTGGACATTATTAAGGTCACTAAACCGCACATTTTTTCTACAGAAAGTTATTTTCTATCATGAACGGTTCTCGTGTTATTGTCATTTTAATACGTCTGTCACGTTACACAATTTTCGCAGTGAGTTTGGAGGATGCCCGACTATATTGAAAAAGTCTGTTCCGTTGGCCCCCAAATTTGCATGAACACAGTTTTAAGTTGAAGCTTGGAAAACAAGGAAGAGTTTCAAATATAGTTTTCCTGAAGAAAAACGTTGTTTTCGATTTTATGGAGTATTCTCAATGATCTGTCACGTTACAACCAGAATCTGTCACGTTACAGTTCTATATTGTTATTGAAGCAAGCATATCGAGACAGTCGTTCACAAATCATCCTTGATTTGGGAACTGAGTATTAACGGGAATTTTCATGTTTATTTTGAAAAACATATGGGTTTTGATGAACAAACGTGAATAACTTATGAAAAGGTCGTAATTTCACGAAGTAATATATTATATCGAAAAAAATTCTAAAATAACTTAATCTGCATTTTGAAGTACAATTTTTCATGAGAATTTTAAATTGAAAAACCAATTTGAAATACATTCAATAACTAAATTATTTAAAGAAAAAAAATTAAATTAAAATAAAAAAATTAAAATTTAAAAATGAAAAGAATTTTTTAAATATGTTAAAACCTTTTATTGTTATTCTCTCCACTATGAAATAACATTTCAAACATTTGCAATTAAATTTTAAACGTGTTATGTTTTTGCGTTTGGTATCTGTGAGTTATTTATTAAAAGGGCGTATTTTCACTACTAGATATTTTTGTTCCAAATATTTCGGATATTTTTTCTTAAGAGCATTATGCTTTGAAATTATATTTAGTATTAATATTGTATAAGAGAATTTTATTTATGACTGGCAAATACTAAGAAATCTAGAAGCATACTTGAAGTTAAAAATTCTTTCTTACTAATAACTTCCTAATAATGTAATTACAGTTTCTTCAGTTTTTAGGATTTCGTTAACAAAAAATCATTGTTTTTTTGTAATTGTATTTTTTAACATTTTTTTGTTTTCTTGTTTAAAAATTTCACCAAAAAATATTCACACAGAAGAATTGATTCCCTAGAACTCGCTACCATAGTTTTGCTGCACCAATGGCGATTCTCGAACAATCTATTTTAAAAGTAGTGCATTCAATATCTGATTCGCCCTTTTTAAATAAAACTCATGAATAAAAATTCTTTGTTTAATAATGTAAAATACTTAGTCTCTCAGAAAGATGTAACGTAAGAGGTTTCATCAGAATCGAAGATGGTCACCATTTTTGACGTAATTGAATCAAACTTGATGGAATTGCTATACAGCAGAAAACATCTGTCACGTTACATAAGATCAACTGTGTTTTCTCAAAAATGAATAAAACTTTAAGGTTTCCACAATACAATTTCAAAAAGTAGACTCAAAGT
Organism: Topomyia yanbarensis; assembly: GCF_030247195.1. Lineage (NCBI taxonomy): Eukaryota > Metazoa > Arthropoda > Insecta > Diptera > Culicidae > Topomyia > Topomyia yanbarensis. The sequence goes on along the minus strand of NC_080672.1, from coordinate 214,935,880 downwards.
AGTAAGTAAAAATATAGGTTAGACATTGTATGCATGCTTTTAGTGTGGTCCACAAAACTTTTTCGAAGTTTTGGTCTGTCACGTTACAAGTTATATGGTTTCCATTACTTCACAATTGAAAATAAGCATTTATCCATATTCATGTCAATTTTTCAAGCAACATCATCAAATTTAAATTAGAATACGATGGAAAATGTGGTTCCAGCCAAAAAGTTGAAAATATGGATTTTGTGTACATTTTTATCTCCTTACGGTCTTGTAGTCATTTTCAGGTCATGCAAGTAGCATCAACAAACTTTTATAAATGACAGACATGGAATTTTTTCTGGGCGCACCATTCATATTTTTTAATATTAAAGGTTATATACATACGAAAAACAAACAGTTTGACGCAAAATTTGATAAAAAAAAATTTCGCCTGTGGTTGCCATTTTCGGAGCCTTGACCATATGCTCACAATCATAACCAGTTGACGAAGCAAAAATGGATCTTTGAACTATATAACGAGTGTCGTGTAATGGTTTTCGAGAAAATATCAAGATTTTTTTAATTTTGTAATCCAATTGACGACCACTAATACCAAATAATGATCAAGATGTGATAAATCATGAATCAGTTAACGTCGTATATTCGATCCATAGACAATGTTCCTAGATTTGTGGATAAAATTATGAGCCAATAATTTTAGAGCTCGCGAATTGTCGGCGGGGGAAAAAAGCATCGGCGGCGCGCCGCCGATCTACCGTTTGGCGTCGGCGTACGTTAAAAATTACCGGCGGCGGCGGCATGGCGTGGCGGCGCACAGGTCTACTTCAAGCTCGAAAAAGGACCCCAATCCATAAAAAGAACCCAGCCCGAAAAAACTGCCCCAAGCCCGAAAAAGGATCTCAAGTTCGAAAAAGGTCCCCAAGATCGAAAAAGGTCCCCAAGCCCGAAAAAGGACCCCAAACTCGAAAAAGACAACAAGCCCGTAAAAGGATCCCAAACCCGAAAAAGGAACCCAAGTCCGAAGAAGGGCCATAAGCCGGAAAAAGGACCACAAGACTACAAGATTGAAAGAGCACCCCAAGCCCGAAGCAGGATTCCAAGCCCGAAAAAGGACCCCAAGCCCAAAAAAGGACCCCAAGCCCGAAAAAGACCCCAAGCCCGAAAAAGACCACAAGCCCGAAAAAGGACCCCAAGCCTTAAAAAGGATCCCAAGCCCGAAAAAGGACCACAAGACTACAAGCTTGAAAGAGGACCCCAAGCCCGAAATGGACCCCAAGTCCGAAAAAGGAGCCCAAACACGAAAAAGGGGCCAAAGCCCGTAAAGGACCCCAAGCCTGAAAAAGCACCCCACGCCCGAAAAAGCACCCCAAGCCCGTAAAAGGACCCCAAGTTCTAAAAAGGCCCCAAGCCCGAAAAAGACCCCAAGCCCGAAAAAGGACACGAAGCTTGAACAAGACCACAAGCTCTAAAAAGGACCCCAAGCCCGAAAAAGGACCCGAAGCCTGAAAAAGGACCCCAAGCCCGAAGAAGTACCATAAGCCGGAAAAAAGACCACAAGACTACAAGCTTGAAAGAGGAGCCCAAGCCCAAAAAAGGACCCCAAGCTCGAAAAAGGACCCCAAGCCCGAAAAAGACCACAAGCCCGAAAAAGGACCCCAAGCCCGAAAAATACCCCAAGCGCGAAAATGAACCCAAAGCCTGAAATAGGATCCAAAGCCCGAAAAATACCCCAAGCCAGAAAAATACCCCAAGCCTGAAAAATGACCCCAAGCCAGAAAAAGACCCCAAGCCCTAAAAAGTACCCCAAGTTCGAAAAAGAACCCCATCCTGAAAAAGGACCATAAGCCTGAAAAAGGACCACAAGACTACAAGCCTGAAAGAGGACCCCAAGCCCGAAAAAGGACCCCAAGACCGAAAAAGGACCCCAAGCCCGAAAAAGGACCCCAAGCCTAAAAAAGGACCCCAAGCCTGAAAATTACCACAAGCCCGAAAAATGAACCCAAGCCTGAAAAAGACCCCAAGCCCAAAAGAACCCCAAGCCCGAAAAGAGCCCCAAGCCCGAAAAAGGATCTCAAGTTCGAAAAAGGTCCCCAAGATCGAAAAAGCTCGAAAAAGACAACAAGCCCTAAAAAGGACCCCAAGCCCGAAAATGGACCCCAAGCCCGAAAAAGGATCCCAAACCCGAAAAAGGACCCCAAGCCCGAAAAAGGATCCCAAGCCCAAAAAAGGACCCCAAGCCTGAAAATTACCACAAGCCCGAAAAATGAACCCAAGCCTGAACAAGACCCCAAGCCCGAAAAAGACCCCAAGCCCGAAAATGGACACGAAGCTTGAAAAAGACCACAAGCCCGAAAAAGCACCCTAAGACCGAAAAGGACCCTAAGCTCGAAGAAGGACCATATGCCGGAAAAATAACCACAAGACTACAAGCTTGAAAGAGGATCGCAAGCTCGAAAAGGACCCCAAGCCCGAAAGAGGAGCACAAGCCCGGAAAGGGGGCCCAATCCCGAAAAAGGACCCCAAACCTGAAAAAGCACCCCAATCCCGAAAAAGCACCCAAGCCCGTAAAAGGACGCCATGTTCTAAAAAGGAACCCAAGCCCGAAAAAGACCCCAAGCCCGAAAATGGACCCCAAGCCCGAAAAATGAGCCTAAGCCCGAAAAAGAACCAGTAGCCCGAAAACGGACCTCAAGTTCGTAAAAGGACCCCAAGCCTGAAAAAGGACCCCAAGTCCGAAAAAGACCACAAGCCCGAAAAAGGACCCCAAGCCCGAAAAAGGACCTCAAGCCCGAAAAAGGACCATAAGCCGGAGAAAGGACCATAGCCTGCAAAAGGATCCAAAGCCCGAAAAATGACCCCAAGCCAGAAAAATACCCCAAGCCCGAAAAATGACCCCAAGCCAGAAAAGGACCCCAAGCCCGAGAAAGTACCCCAAGTTCGAAAAAGAATCCCAGCCTGGACAAGTACCATAAGCCCGAAAAAGGACCACAAGACTATAATCCTGAAAGGGGACCCCAAGCCCGAAAAGGACCCCAAGCCCGAAAAAGGACTTCAAGCCCGAAAAAATTAGCTCAAGCCCGAAAAAGAACCCCAAGCCCGAAAAAGGACCCCCAGCCTGAAAAAGGACCCCAAGCCCGAAAAACGACCACAAGCT
>NC_080672.1:214620238-214622738 GCF_030247195.1 Topomyia yanbarensis | reverse complement strand
TTGGATTTTGGCACATTTTTGCCTTTCTCATATAGAAAGGTTATGCAATCACTCTGAAAAACGTCAACCTAATCCCGGCCCGGAGGGCCGAGTGTCATATCCCATTCGACTCAGTTCGTCGAGATCGGAAAAAGTCTGTATGTGTGTGTGTATGTATGTATGTGTGTGTGTATGTGTGTGTATGTGTGTGTGTATGTGTGTGTGTATGTGTGTGTGTATGTATGTGCGTATGTGTCAAATAATGTCACTCATTTTTCTCAGAGATGGCTGGACCGATTTGCCCAAACTTAGTCTCAAATGAAAGGTGCAACCTTCCCATCGGCTGCTATTGAATTTTGGATCGATCGGAATACTGGTTCCGGAATTACGGGTTTCAGAGTGCGGCCACACAGAAATTTCTCATATAAACTATAGGAAAAATTAAAAATAGAATTTTTATTTTTGATGTTAAATGTGTTCAAGGTGCATGAAACGTCGAGATTTGATGCAAACTCGAAAAAAAAATTGACCACGATTCACTTTTTTGGATTTTGGCACATTTTTGCCTTTCTCATATAGAAAGGTTATGCAATCACTCTGAAAAACGTCAACCTAATCCCGGCCCGGAGGGCCGAGTGTCATATCCCATTCGACTCAGTTCGTCGAGATCGGAAAAAGTCTGTATGTGTGTGTGTATGTATGTATGTGTGTGTGTATGTGTGTGTGTATGTGTGTGTGTATGTGTGTGTGTATGTGTGTGTGTATGTGTGTGTATGTGTGTGTGTGTATGTATGTGCGTATGTGTCAAATAATGTCACTCATTTTTCTCAGAGATGGCTGGACCGATTTGCCCAAACTTAGTCTCAAATGAAAGGTGCAACCTTCCCATCGGCTGCTATTGAATTTTGGATCGATCGGAATACTGGTTCCGGAATTACGGGTTTCAGAGTGCGGCCACACAGAAATTTCTCATATAAACTATAGGAAAAATTAAAAATAGAATTTTTATTTTTGATGTTAAATGTGTTCAAGGTGCATGAAACGTCGAGATTTGATGCAAACTCGAAAAAAAAATTGACCACGATTCACTTTTTTGGATTTTGGCACATTTTTGCCTTTCTCATATAGAAAGGTTATGCAATCACTCTGAAAAACGTCAACCTAATCCCGGCCCGGAGGGCCGAGTGTCATATCCCATTCGACTCAGTTCGTCGAGATCGGAAAAAGTCTGTATGTGTGTGTGTATGTATGTATGTGTGTGTGTATGTGTGTGTGTATGTGTGTGTGTATGTGTGTGTGTATGTGTGTGTGTATGTGTGTGTGTGTGTATGTATGTGCGTATGTGTCAAATAATGTCACTCATTTTTCTCAGAGATGGCTGGACCGATTTGCCCAAACTTAGTCTCAAATGAAAGGTGCAACCTTCCCATCGGCTGCTATTGAATTTTGGATCGATCGGAATACTGGTTCCGGAATTACGGGTTTCAGAGTGCGGCCACACAGAAATTTCTCATATAAACTATAGGAAAAATTAAAAATAGAATTTTTATTTTTGATGTTAAATGTGTTCAAGGTGCATGAAACGTCGAGATTTGATGCAAACTCGAAAAAAAAATTGACCACGATTCACTTTTTTGGATTTTGGCACATTTTTGCCTTTCTCATATAGAAAGGTTATGCAATCACTCTGAAAAACGTCAACCTAATCCCGGCCCGGAGGGCCGAGTGTCATATCCCATTCGACTCAGTTCGTCGAGATCGGAAAAAGTCTGTATGTGTGTGTGTATGTATGTATGTGTGTGTGTATGTGTGTGTGTATGTGTGTGTGTATGTGTGTGTGTATGTGTGTGTGTATGTGTGTGTGTGTGTATGTATGTGCGTATGTGTCAAATAATGTCACTCATTTTTCTCAGAGATGGCTGGACCGATTTGCCCAAACTTAGTCTCAAATGAAAGGTGCAACCTTCCCATCGGCTGCTATTGAATTTTGGATCGATCGGAATACTGGTTCCGGAATTACGGGTTTCAGAGTGCGGCCACACAGAAATTTCTCATATAAACTATAGGAAAAATTAAAAATAGAATTTTTATTTTTGATGTTAAATGTGTTCAAGGTGCATGAAACGTCGAGATTTGATGCAAACTCGAAAAAAAAAATGACCACGATTCACTTTTTTGGATTTTGGCACATTTTTGCCTTTCTCATATATTGCCTTTCTCATATAGAAAGGTTATGCAATCACTCTGAAAAACGTCAACCTAATCCCGGCCCGGAGGGCCGAGTGTCATATCCCATTCGACTCAGTTCGTCGAGATCGGAAAAAGTCTGTATGTGTGTGTGTATGTATGTATGTGTGTGTATGTGTGTGTGTATGTGTGTGTATGTGTGTGTGTATGTGTGTGTATGTGTGTGTGTGTGTATGTATGTGCGTATGTGTCAAATAATGTCACTCATTTTTCTCAGAGATGGCTGGACCGATTTGCCCAAACTTAGTCTCAAATGAAAGGTGCAACCTTCCCA
>NC_080672.1:214583238-214607238 GCF_030247195.1 Topomyia yanbarensis | reverse complement strand
CAGCGCCGACTTCGACTTCACCGTATCCGTTGAGTACTAAAACGTATGACGGATGCTTTGACGCACCATGCACGCACAATGGCAGATTGCGTTGCGTTCAAATCCTGACAACAGTCATTGTTTTTCATTTTTTTTCAAGCATGTAGCACAATATTCCTTTAAATGGTCGCAGTGGAAACCAAGACTCTACAGCTAAAAAAAGCATGTAGGTTTCGAAGCAATTGAAGAATTGTATCCGTGTTCTGCGAGTAACTGGATTTATTCTTAAAGGAAATTATGAAACTTGGTTTGGATCCTTTTTCCTAAGCTTATGTGAAATATTTTTTTTTAGAAATAAAATACGATTTGAGTACAAGCAAAACTCTGCATCTATACATTTTGATAAATTGAATCTATCTCAAAAGATAACAAATGTAAACCTACAACGCAAAGATTTTTTTCTCTTTCAATCATCTTTCTTTTAATGTTGAAATGGTCAAACGGGCTTCTCAATCAAAAGTTACAATGAACTCCTTCATTAAGGTTGTTGCGGCTAGTTTTGAAAGGAAACACCGTTTTGATAGTCCTGCTATACAGCGGCTTCAAAGCTGTAATAGTTTTATTAATAAATTCACAAATTCAAATCAACGGTTTCATTTAATAAATTACATTTCAGTGTTCTTTCGGTTCCCTGTACTAGTTCCGCTAACATTTAATTTCGAGGATTACGACATTTTTCCATGCCGTCTCTGTTTCGTCCTATAACACTTCTAGCACTCAATAGCAAACTAGCCCGTATTGACAGATGCGCGAGGGAATGATCATTAGTTTCACTGCCATATAATTGCGTATAAAGGGCGTCGCAATTTACAGAAAAACTATTAATAGGTTTACAATGAAATTCAAGAAAATAGAGTATAATTAAAAACATTCAAAATGATGATTATCCTCAGTGTTAGCATTAGAATTTTTTTTTTATAACGTGATAGTCTTAAGAACCTTTGTAACATGTTATGTAAAAAAAACCCCGGCGTAAAAAGCTTTTGCAACTGCCGTGTCAAATAAACGTTTTATGAAAAAAGGGGCGTCGCAACATACCCCCACCCGTGCACTAATTCATCTCTCGAGTAGCACATAGATGCATATTTTACATAAAACAACTTGTTAACTCAGATCCAGGGTCCCAAATTCTTATTGGGTAAGATTTCCCATTATCGGTGAGCAGAATACTTTGCTCCCACCGTGCAATATAAGATATTTCGTCTGCAATTACAACAAGCACAACAACTGAAAAACAGTAATATTGATCAAACTATTTTGCGCTATCTCTAAAACGCAGGGACGGGTTTCCATGCCGTACAGATATGAACAATATTTGAAGTATTTCATTTGCCTGGTCTTTATTGTTACACGGTTTCGCCTTCTCTCGGGTGATCGTCTCATCCGCAATATTTTTTGATCGATCTCGAAATAAAGTTTTGGGTTCGTTAGGTGGGTTTCGCACGTCTTTGCACTGCATAGCAACTGATTCACGGTCATATTTTTGCCGAATATTAGCAAGCTTGCGTTCGTAATCCTCCTGGATCGTGGCTGATATGAGGTAGTACTTTTGCTCCATGACAACTATTTGACGATCGTACTCTCGTTCTCTCACACGGCGTTCTTTTTCCCATTGTTCATTTTGCAGCAACTGTTCATTTTCTAGCATTTGTAACCGTTGCTCCAAAATTTGCAATCGTTCGCTTGATCCTATAAATGATGAATCCCATAATGATTGGCTGCTTCTGATATCCACCGTCGTCGGCCACAGCCCATTTGATTGATATTTCAACAAAGGTGATTCTTTTTTCAAAATGTTGAATAATATAGTAAACCGTTTTTATTTTTCTTACCATGTATGCGTGCCTTCTTTCTATTTTCGTTTCTCACTCTATGGGATGGGCATTGTAATCTAAAAATGCCCTATCGAATAAGTTTGCTCAGCAATTCTCTATACCGAGTTCAGACAACATTTTATTGGCAGCCAGTATTTCAGCTGAAAATATAATTTTTTCGCATACAATGGGACTTTGTAAACGCTTAAATTCATTTGAATACACTGTTCATCTAAATCTAATAATTTTTTGAAAGTCCTTTTAAATCGACTTCCTAACCAGTAGACCCTGTGCAAATCTAAAATACCTACTAATGAAATTTTAATAACTTTCTCGGATGATTTTATATCGATATTCTAGTTTCCTGTGAAGTTGTAGTCAATGAAATTGTTCGCCAGATTCACTTTTATTATTATTTGAAAATGTGAATTAGTTTCATTGTAAAACTTAAGTTCCCAACCACAAAGCTTTAAACAAAAAATTGTTCTAGATCCCCCGACGAATTATTCTCCTTTTGGTTACAAATGAAAGGCAAAAGTCCATTCTTTCATATCCTGAAGTAAACCAGATGCCGATTTTTTAGCATTGAAAATGCTTTACTCTACTATAAGGGGCTGGGACTAGGTGTAAAACTAAGATTTACTAAGAGTCACGAAAATGTGGCATAATTTTAAACGACTGTAGCGATGTTAATTGTTGATGGATTAGCGTTATTTATATACCAATAGATTCAGAGAAGTCCATCATAAAATTTGATTTCAACTTTAAATTGGTATTTCAACTGTACACTATTGAAAAATTCGTATTATTGCAAATCCACTGGAAAAATGTATGAAAACAAAGTTTTTACTTACGTTTTGTAAATTGGTGATGGATTTTCATGATTCTAACACCAATCGATTCAGAAAATTGCCAGTAAAAAATTGTTATCAAATTTATCTGTTTATTTTATTAGCACACTATTGACAAAACCGTAAATCCGAAAACAAAATCGGCAAAACATATAATTTTCATAAATTTGCGCAATACTTTCCCTAACAAAGACCTCATCTCGTCTCGACACTCATAAACGTCTTACACATTTCATCGCTTGATATAAAAGGAATGTTTCTGGCCGAATTCTTTCATTGCCATAATTATTCTGCTGAATGCTGATAGAACGAGGTAGGTTATCGCTACTGCTGCTAGTAGGATATCTGTTAAATCTTTCATTTGATGCACGGAAGGGGAACGTTTGTGTGCACTGGAAGGATTTTGCTCGCAGTTTCAAGCGACGATGGCGGAACAAATGCGAGATGGCGTATTGCTAATTTATGCAGTGCGTTTAGTCATGCAGACAAGGCTCAAATCGTTTCATGGAACTATCACCCTATATCACAAGACAGTTATTAGCAAACCGTTCTTATTAGGACGAATACATAATGGAGAAAGAATTGATGAAGAAAATTGAATTTTATTAACTTGTATTAGATTTGTGCTTGTTAATTCTGTACCATTACCAGTAAATTATAATATAAGCAAATATTCATCAAATTAATAATGTACAAACAAAAGCATTCGTTTGCAAAATGAATGAATGATGAAAATATTTGTATATGTCGTACCAAAGGATGGTCTTCCATCTGCAATAAAAAGTTGATAAAAGAGATCATTTTGTTTCTCAAAGTGCTTATATGACATGAGCTGCGAAAGGGAAATGTTCGTGTGTGTACGTGTGTGTAGCAGAAACGAATCGCCGCCCAAGTTGGAATAGTTTCAAATGATTCTCGTCCCGTATCACAAAACGTTGTTATCAGCAAAACGTTCGTATTAGAACGAATACATAATGGAAAAAAATCAATTAGGAAATTCCTTTTATTATTTTGTATTAAGTTCGCGCTTGTCGATTCTGTACCTTTACCAGTGAATCATAATTTAAACAAATATTCACACATGATGCAAACACCCCTTTCATTAACTTGTCTTAAATTTTTGCTTGTTAATAATCAATTATGTATCTTTACCAGTGAACAATAACATTAAAAGTAACAACGTAATGCGTGTGTGACCTGAAAAATACTGCTATATTGATGCGATGATGGTGCACATGGTGCTCGCTAGTTATGTCGCATTTTCAATGTCGGTGGTGGTGTCTTGTACACAACTTTCTATTTTTTTTAATAAACTACTTCAACAAACACGCTTTGTCCAGAAGAATTATTCGCCAAGTTTATTTTTACAAATGATGTATTGTATTGAAACTTTTTCGAAGATACTAAATCGTCAAAGTTGACGGTTACAAAATTATGTCTTCCATTGAATTTTATTTTAGAATTCATGACTTTAAATGTACATAATACGAGAACGCGATTTTGTGTAGAAAATCTCCGTTCAATTTAGCGCTCAAATGTCTTTTTTTTATTTTAGTGAAATTTTCAAAAAAAAATTGATTTTTGCGAAATTTTCAATCCCGTAAATATTGATAATACAAAATATCTTAAAACCGATTCTAATGTACTAAAACGGACAACGCAATTATTCATTATGTATTTTCCTTCTTTTTTCCAAAAACCAATATGCGGTATAAACACACTCAAGTTGTTTTTTACTGTCGAACAGTGCATTAAATGTTTAATAAACATGAATCCCTCTGTTTGGAAAGCAGGTAAAAGGATGATTTTTTTTGTTGAAAACGCCGTGGCTCTGTCCCACATTATGCCAAACATCCATCCATCTTTAACTTTATTAACTCATAGATGGCGTTACTGAGCATATCTAGCTACCATAGAAACGTCATACTTGTTTGTGTGAGTTCGACACCTGTTTACATTAATCATTGCACATCATAAGCAATTTCATATGACAACTTACATTATCCCTTGCGTAATCAGGTCTAAGTTTGTGTCACAATAAGAGCATATGCGAGAAGATCTAATTTCCTTTAATTGGAAGAAATTGTCTACCTAATCGAATCGAATGCTTGTGGAGGCCTGTAGCGACAGTGCGTTATCGGAAAATAAAAAAAAATTTAAAAAAATTAAAAATACATTAGGAAAAATTTAAAAAAAAAACAGAAACTGTCAATGTTTATTGCTACCACCAATAACTAATCAAATTGCGCCGTGTTGTGAGTGAAAAAGGCTAGCTTTTAAACAAAGGCATGAGAAGCCCCGATCGCACCAGTCAAAATGGTCCAAAACAACTTGGTGACACTCAACTGGGAGATGCCACCTCCCCCGCCAATTCACCAGACCCTGACCCCTTTCGATTATCATCTGTTTTCATCGACGGGTTACGCGCCCGGAGAAAAGCACTTCGATTCGTACAAAGACACCGAAAACGGCAAAGATAAAACAAAATGGCAGAGATAAAAAAAGCAAAAAAAAAATTATCGAGAGCGAGGAAAACAATTATTTTTTTTGCGTTCTATATAAAAATCAATTTTTACATTTCTTAGAAAAGAAATGTATAGAATTCACTCAAACTTGCAAGATTTTTTCCGAGGCTCGGAGGGCTGAGTCTTATATACCAATCGACTTAGCTCGACGATGTGGGACAATGTCTGTGTGTGTATGTAACTGACAGACTCTCATACGTGTTTCTCAGCAATGGCTAAACCGATCTTATCCAAATCAATTTTAAATGAAAGGCCTATCACCTAGACAGAACGCTATTTAATGGTTTTTGATTCTGATGTTTAGTTTCCAAGATATGAATGCTTGAAGGTGCAAAAATGGCGTTTTTTGCAGTTTTTTGAAACTTACTGCCGAAATTGATGACGTAACTGAACAATTTATATATTTTTAGAAAGCTTATTCGAATACCTTTCGAATATTTATCAAACGAGATATTAACCATTAAATACGGACGAAAGATTTTTATCATTTCCCATAGCCAGAAATAAGACTAAAATCATGCAATCTATTATTAACCCCAAAACGGCTAATTTTAGGTCAATAGTTTCTTCAGAGATTTTACTGGATACAATATGCCCTTTCTTTTGGTGTTGTGTTTTGGCTGATTAATCCCTCTAACAGTGAGATATTTTCATACATTTTCTTGGAAGTGATTATATCAAAATGATGCCTTCAGTAAATTTGTAGCTCTTACTTTTGCAAATAACTTTACTGAAGACATCAAATATCTATTTTGAACACTTTAAAAGTTATGGCTTGTTGTTTGTGGATTACCCTTTGTCGCCTGTTTATTGTTCAATATAGTAATAATTCATTTAAATAAGCCAAATATTATTTCGATAAAACGAATTTTGTATTTTATTTTTGTATCTACAACCACTGGAAATAACCACTGAACAATTTCTTGGATGGAAGTTGATTACTTATCGGTGCACAAAATGTTCATTTGCGCGAGCAATCTGAGAGCAAAATTTCTATCTTTTAACCAGCGGATCAATCTGAAACATATCTCGGAGAATGAAAAGCTATATAAATAACTCCAAGCAATGGCCTAACCAGGAGGAGGCTTGGAGTTTAAAGCACCCCTCCTCTCCCCAACAACATAAAAAAATGGAAAGAACAGAAAAAATTATTCATGCTGACAAACTTCATTCAATATTACAAGAATAATTATGAAATCAGTATATAAATAACCTGTTGTTTTAAACACCATGAGAACTTTTGAAAAGTTGTGAAATTGGGATCATGACCTGTAAGTGACCTGTTGATCATGATCTCACAGTTGTCAAATCACATCAATATCAAATACCTGCATGAAAATATTCCAATAGAAACTCATCTCAGAATTCTGAAATTAATCATAATTCTCAGATTTTCTATCATATAGAGCTCACTTTTGAAGGGATGTACTGTAATATGGATTACGGTCTTTTTTAATAAGTAGCGAAGTTGGAATTGATTTATTGTCTATGAAACATAGAACTGCTCACCGAAAAATTGCTAATGGTTAATAACGAGTATAACACTTTCCGAAAGTAAAGGTATTTTTATGAAAAATAATGTTTTCCGTTCGACTCTAACAGGTCCTGATCGATTTTGATGACCATTTTATTTTTGTTGTATTACCAATTATATGAATAGCTATAATAAATGTTCGATAATAGTAATTTAAGGTCAAGATCGCATCATTTTGAAACCGCCAATTTCGGAGGTTTAGTATCTTCGATGAATTTTACAAACATTAGACAGCACATCATTTGATAAAATAATTTTGGCGTTGTATCCTCCAAGAAGTATTTATGGAGAATTCACTCTTCAAACACATTTAATTCTTGGGGAACGCGCATAGCGTAGTTGGTAAATCGATTGTTTTGTACGCAGCTCACCTGGGTTCGATTCCCAACCACGCACATAGGATCAGAGATTTTTCCAAAAGAGATTACTCTAACCCGAAAAGAGGCCATCGAGCTTTAGAGCTTTAAACCATCGGCCATATGGTTTAAAGCTCTATAATCAAAATTTAAAAAAAAATAATTCGAGGCATAATGTCTTCAGCAAAATCTTAGCGAGTGCTATTACAAACCACTTTGTTGAAGACATGAAGGCTCCATGTGTTCAGGGTATCAAAATTCTTTAGGCTATTTGTGTTTATCTTTAAAATAAGTTGTTATTATTTTACTGTTTATGATAAATCTCTTCTACTGTTTATAATCAATAAAATTTTTCATTTTATGCAAAGCTTGAGTTTGTAAAGCTCTCAATAGTAATTTTAGAAACAAAAAATAGATTAAGGATCATATCATAAATATCATTTTAAAACTCGATATACTGCCTACACGTAGTATTCATGCCTGCAATAATTTTTTTTAAATGATAGTCTCAATAAATTCGCTAAAGACAGGAACTTGGTTACAATTTTTTGAAAAACTGATTCTCCATAATTTTAATGCTTCAAAGATGCCGGTTTCGGAATTATGCTAATTCCTTTCTTGATCATGTTTTCCTATCTTAACGATGCAAAGATAAGAGAATAGAATTGGAAAAATAGAAATAGAAGACCCTTTTAAGAAAAAATTATATTAGATAATCAGAAATGGCTATCAGACTACATCAAGGAAAGGGAAGAATATTTCAACAGATTCAGTTCATTATAAAGAAAGAAAACAATATGTCCCGATTTAGTCAATTGCCCTCATTTTGTCAGCCTAAAATACACCACGGGGCTAATAAAAACGGGTCTTAATTGCATTTATTATTCAAAGTATATTAATGGGCACATCCAATTGTTTAAGGATGTTGTTATCAATTGCATCAAATTACACCAATTTTTTTATAGTTTTCAAGAAGTTATTATGTCGAATTCTTCCAAAATTTGACAAACCTGTTCCCATTCGTACGATAGTTAATGTTAAAAGGGTATCCTAATTTAACCGGTATACTTTTTTTTGTTTCGTTTATTTGACACGGCTCATAGCGGTAGCTTAACGGAGCAGTGGATCTTTTATGTGTTCACAGTATGTAAAAAATAAAAATAAAAACAAATATTATTCATTGTCCGTTGGATCTCGTGCGCGCAACTTTTTATTGTGAGCAGAGACCTACTTTCGCGGCTCGCCTGTTGCGTCATGGGGACCATTTAATTCTCTCCTGTCCTCCACATCAAGGTCATCATCGTTAAAAGTGCCTTGGTGCTCGCGACCAGATGTTCTTTCCTGCTTTTTGCACTTGCGGGTGACCAATGTAAATCCGTCGTCATTGTTATTATCTTCATCACCGATGTTGCTTACAGTGGTTTCTGGAGTGCTGGATGCTGCTTTAGCAGTTGTTAATTTGGACTGAACAGCTGCCACAAATTTGACAACCGTTTGTGGTTCAGGTATTGGTATTGAAAACTCTTTTTTGGGTTGGTTTGCCGTGGATGCGTTGGCAATCGGTAGAGATACATTCTCCTCTGTATCTTCCGCGCAAGGTTGTCCGTGGTGCGCTGTCTGATTGCAATACTTGCACGTAGGGGTTTGCCCCTCATGGGTGCATAACGTAGTTTGACTAATAGTACCTTCGTGGGTTTTGAGTTTTATAGTCAAGTGGGAGGGGATTGGTCTTTCGATCCGCATCCTCACCACAAGAACACAGTCAGGTGTACCCAGGAAGAAGTTTCTCCACGTATCGCGTGTAACAGATTCTACTTCTCCCTATTGCGACAGGTATTTTGCGATTAGATCAGGAGGGGTACGTGGTGATAGGTCATGTAACTTTACATCTACATAGTCTTTTTCTATATACACGGGAATCTTAATTCCCACTTTATCACTTTCAGCCACGTGCTTCAAGTTGTTCTGCAAAACGAAACGTTCAGCTTGTGATAACGTGTTGAATGATATGAGTACTACATTGCGAAAGTGATGGTACTATAGATACATAACCTCCTTGAGCTTAAGCTGCATCTTCACCTTCAGCATCTTCACTCAATCTTATTGACCAGAATTTAAAGTCAACGACCGCTGTGTTTGGTCGGAGCAGAGATTTTTCGTCTACTTTACTCATGATGGCAAGAATAAATTAAAAGTTTCCTTTGTTCTCGAGACAATGTATACTAGATCGAGAGGTTGCTAGTTGTTGTTCACTTGGTTCAATTGTACGTCTGACTTGGGCAGAAGTAAAAAAGATGGGTAGGTAATGTCAGAGACATAACCGAAGTGAAGTAGAATTCACTTAGGCTGATAATTCGAATTCTGTAATTTTCACTATCTTCTGCATGGTTGCATTAAATTCAGCTATCAAGTATTTCTGTTATATACATATATATATATATATATATATATATATATATATATATATATATATATATATATATATATATATATATATATATATATATATATATATATATATATATATATATATATATATATATATATATATATATATATATATATATATATATATATATATATATATATATATATATATATATATATGTGTGTGTGCATTACATACACGTACATCGCGTTTATGCAAATGAAATTTCGGTCCTACCTCGAAACTTGCAAACGTCTGCCAGAGACACATCTGTGGCAAAATTCATCCGCTAGATTTGTTCCCAAGTTTCTAGTGGGTAATAATTTTTCAGGTGGATAGTACTCACATTATTGAATATTTATTTACACAAATGTATAGTGGGATCAAAAGGCACTCGTCTCGCTGCTTTATTTTAGAAATAGGCCACTTTAAAGCATGACATGCACAAATAAAATAAATTAAAGTACACATCGGATAACAAATACTATTTGGACTCACTGGAAGTTAAACTAACTCCACAGTTAAAAGCCAGTAGAAAGGCATTTGCGCATGGAATGTCAACATTAGAGAGCTCAGGCGAATTTCCTATAAAAATAATATATTCAAACATTAACCAACCAGGTTTCTTCGCAATAACCCTGCATAATTGAAAGAGCAAGAGAGCGCGATGTCTCGCACCCAACCACCCCATCGGCTTGAAATTCGTTTATTTAGCTCCGAAAGAAAGAGCGTTCTGTTTTTTCTATGGTCAGTGATCATTGTATACATAAAACTGGCGCGCCTGTACATCATTGAAATGATGCTTGGCGGCAGTCATGGAATATATTGCTTCGAGCTGACGGAACGTAGCAACTACTACGAGGTCAGAAAGCAAACTGACTATTTTTCTCTTATGTGCTGCTTTTATATGTATGTCGCGGTTCATTGGATGGCAAAGAGGCGGTCCTAGTAACGCTCGCTGCTTGGTTGAATTGTTCGAACCAATCAGTGCTGATAATTACCACTTTCACAAAATACATTATTTTTGTTATTTATAGTAATCGTACATTTTACGGAATCAAATACAATATACGTGCACATATTTCCAATCAGATAGTGCAAAAATATAGCGATTTCGATCAGTGCAACAGAAGTTATTCGCATTTGAAAACTGGGAAAATATCTCAGCAGAAACTTTGAAACGGGACCCCTATATTGAAACGTTAGAAGTATTCTACTTCAAAATAGACTGAATCGGTATACTTAAGAGTTTATATGTTGCAGATTCAGAAAATACAGAAATTTTCAGCTTTTGTCCCACACCAGCGGTTCTCAACCTTGTTTGCTCCGCGGACCCCTTCGAAATCACCTTGGGTCATCACGGATCCCTTCGAAATTATATTGGGCAGTCGCGGACCACTTCGAAACTACCCTGGGCGGTTGCGGACCCCCACGGCTTAACATCGATTTATATGCTGTCAATATATTATTTTCAGTCTGGTACGATAAATGAACTTAAAGTTTCAATACCCGTCCGGAAAAGATTGTAATCTGGGGGAGTCGGGACCGGAACCTTCATTTAACTAGTGAATGATTTTCGCGCCACTCCCTTAGGAGACCATTCACCTTGGTGGCTTGCCCAGCTAGAGACCCTATCCAAAGGCGGGTTTTGATTGTTTCTGAAACGCTTCCAAAACAATCCGACCTTCCCAAACAACTTCAGAAGGCCACCAATAAATTCAAAAAAGCCGCCAGAAACTTCGTACCCAGATTTTCAAGACAACATCGGTCGGCAAGAAGAGCATTCCGCTAAATTATCATAACGGGCACAATTCTGTGTGTATCCTTCGCGCTGTGAGAAAACCTTCACCAGAACCACTAAAAAATACGCCTTTGCTAGGATATTCAAATCGACTTCATCTCACTACAAAGTTTATTCCAACAAAAAAATAATTCAAACAATTTCCACATCCGGATTCGAACCCATACTCTCTCAACCTAACTCTCATCCCCGCCTTTGCGGTCTCGGCTAATTCCCTGCTCGGTTGGTCGCTTTCATTTAGTGCTCTACCCTGTGCAGCTAATCGGTACCGTGTTCATTGAGTGGCTTTTGTGTGCGTATTCCCTTTTCACATTTCGTGGCCCTAGGGTCTTAGCGTGTGTTGTGTACTGTTCCCTAACATGCGCATGTAATAAAAATATGGAACGTATTTACAACATCGATTTACGTGAGGCGTGGTGGTTGGCGGTTTCTGGGGACCGGAACTGATGCTGGCCGGAACGTTGACGATGCTCACCAGAGTGCTGACGATACTCTGCGAAACGTAAGCGATGCTCACGGTCGATTGACGATTTGGAACCGATGATGGCAATGCTTCAGTTGGCTTTCCTCCCGTCGTTATATTACTGACGGCTCGTTGATGGCTTTCCTGCCTAGCAGCCTCGCTGCTCTTCCGGCACGTGGATCGATCTACCGGGTTCTTTGAAGCTGGATGGTGGGGTCAGAAGCGTCTCTGGCTACGAATGCGGTGTGGCGGGATCTTGATCACAAATTGCCTATATGTGAAAATAATGCCAACATTCGGTTGGTATGAGAATACGCACTTGCACACAAAAAGCCAAAAATACGGGAATTTACCTTAATTCGTCGATCTACTTTTAGCACTCCGAAACCGTGCGAATGAACTTGCGCACTCACTTTTCGACCTAGCTAATTCTGCACAGGAAAAGGGAAATTTCTTAGTGAAACTAATTAAAAGAATCTCACGCTGTTTAAAAAAAACTACCTTAAGTCCTACACCGCGGCACAACTATTTGAACAACTCCTGCCTCTTCCACGATCCAGAACAAAGTGAACGCAACAAACTGTGATTTCCTCAGAATAAGCGTTTATTCGAAACTTCGTTACCGGAAATGGTTAACTATTTCACGAAGTGCAATAGTTTCCCACCACAAATTTTGTGCCGAAGTCGTCCTTTCATTCCCGATACAAAACCTCCTTAAACCATTTCTAGGGCATTGACTTTCAACCTCAGAAGTTCAGGTCAAATCGGGTTGTCTTTTTCCCGAAGTCAGAAACAACCTTTGCCCTCAGTTCGCTGTCCCTTTTTGTTTCCCGCGACAAAGTACTTGCAATGTACATACACTGTACCTACTCAAATCAAAGGGCGCGACGCCGACGTCGCAACCACCCGCTAAATGAGATTCCAACCACCGACGAGATTGCTAGGCGCGTGCACGCATGAGCTCTCGAAGCGCAGAGCCCCAGCTTCTAGGTTCACCCCACTCACTCTATGAAAGATAACGAGAGAAACGAGCAGTATTTTATGTTGTACTGCCTGAATGGCCGAGGGGCTATTCTCCAATATTTTTGGTACTTCATGGTAATGCTTATTTTAATTCTTAAATATTATATGTACAACGCTACAAGATTTTCCTCTTCGCGGACCCCCAGCAACGACTTCACGGCCCCCTAGGGGTCCGCGGACCCCAGGTTGAGAATCGCTGTCCTACACAATATTACAAAAGCTTATTGAACAACTTTCCCTAGTAAGGTTGTGAAAATTATAAAGTATTAATAATTATAAAATTATACAATAATTTTAATAGTTTTATTTTTTAATAAACAGACAATGACCGTCGCTGCACAACGCAGTTTATTCTTTTATGGCTTGCAGTAGGTTTTGTCGCGGTGCGGATGTGGGCGGTAAATGGATAGTCCACACCGCAACCGCAAAAAAAAATAATAAAACCGCACCACTTACCGCAATCGCACCAATGCTCCAGTAATGCGGTAAAATTCATGTACTTTTAAAAATTGTGTTTAAATTATTCATTTATTTTTTATAACCATATATAATAAAATGTTATTCTTATTTACACAAAAATTAACTTTGGCGGACACCTAAGAATGTAACAATGCGAGTTTGCGATTTTTATTAATAAAATGCCCTACATTTTGAGACCAGTACTTTCAAAACAAGGTGAAACATTGTCATTCCTCTTAATATTAACATAGCGCTGATGGAATGTAGCTGTATTTGATCATTATATATACAAAAACGTTCTTCCGCAGCAATTAATAGGAAAACTTTTAATTTGGTTTTAATCAGTAAATTGGAAAAAATAGAATAATGAAATTGTATAACTCGAACGTTCTGACAGAGGAGTTTTCCTAATCGAAAACGAAAAAAATAAACTGATCAGAGTCAATTCAAAGAATGAAACGATTAAAATAGATTATATAAATCCAAATGAACAAAATGAATATAGAGAATGCTGAATGAAATAAATAATTAAAATACAAAGACCACATACTTAAAATTAGTCATATGTTCAAAATGAATCAAATAAATAAGACAGAAAAAATCCATGAAATGAAGAAACTGCGGATTCTTTATTCATTCGGGGGCAGTCTAATAGAGCCTGAAGGTGACGTTTCTTCAACAAATAAAAGCATCAAATTGCGATTTTTATTAAAAAAATGCCCTACATTTTGAGCCCAGTACTTTCAAAACAAAATAAATATTGTCATTCCTCTTAACCCTCTAGTTCCCAACACCGCTTCTAGGCAGTCTCTATAAAAATCTAAATAAAACTCCTAAAACATGATTGTATGTTGTCATCCGCACTAGTATTTCTTCCCAACGCTCACACCTTTCATACACACACATTATTTGAATATTCGTAGCTTTCTGTCAAAGGCAATTTAAGCTCAAAGTTGAAAACTCGAGGAAAACGTGGAAAAAAATTATTTTGTGTTTAGTGGTAATCTACATTAAACAAATTTTAACTATTTTTGGAAATTTCAAAAACTAAAAAAAATATTTTTGAGTAGCCTGTTACTAGAATTTCACTGTAGATGTGAATTGGTTTAGTGGAATAATTCGGAAGTTTTGGTTTTTTGGTAAAAAACTTTGCCCGCCTAGAGGCGGTGTTGGGCACCTGAGCGAAAAAAAAATTCAGTCTTTAGTGATTACTTATCGTACTGAAACAAGCATTATGCGCAATTTTAGCTGAAATGAAGTATGTTTTAAAAACTTTGGGTGAATGTTGCTGTTAGAATATGGATATTCTTATCATTTAATAATATTTAGGGGAGTCTGGGGCTAGCTGGCGTTTTTTCTCCTTTTGTTTTAGACATATGGTGCTGTCTCTAGTTCTGCACTCTGAGTACTGTTTAATCCATTCTTCAATGTGTTTATGTTGCATTAAATTCTGTTTCGTACTCGTTGTAAGTGATATTTAGTTTTCGAGCGTATTAGAGTGAAGAGCCTACTTTAGTCGTATTGGGAAGAATGCCTCACCATTTTATTAATTACTCGGAATACAATTGATGCAATGCGTATGAATTGGCACCAATATCTTTGCTTTCTTCTTATGAACTATTATGATATCAAAAATCGCCATTTGAACCAATACGTTGAACAAAGATCGCTAACGCCGCTCTAACCAACGGTTTTACATAGTTATGACGAAAATAGGCTCATTACCCTAGGTAACGTTCTTAAATTTCAGCATTTTTATTATTTAGGGCGAGTTCAAAGCTATTCCACGAATGACTAGATTTTTCGATAGCGTGCGAATAGAACTATTCTTGGCCGTATATGTAATATACGTTACCACAAGCAAAATTTGTTTTTTTTTGGTTTGTTTGCTTCGGAATTTCACCTGAAAAATTTCGAAAATTTAGCTTTTGAATACAAATTGTGCGCCGAAATTAAAATGCAGGAGCATTGAGACTGAAAAATAATAACAAGTATCATTGATTTGCAGTTTTATTCAAAAAACATCTCACGCGATCCATACTTTATCATCAAAAGTGGCCAGGTGGCATCATTGGCGAGATTTCCGCGTCACATATTTAAAATTCTGTAATGCAGCCAACAGTCCGCTCTTTTATGAAACGCATTCACTTTTACACGATCTTCTTAAATTAAAAACATAAAACATGATAAGTGAAACCATCGCCAGCAGACCCTGGACTCCCCTACTATAAATTAGAAGTCAATAATTAAACAACCAAAGCACTAGAGAAATACTACTTACAGTTTAGGTATTTTGCGTTCTGATGGAGTCCAAAATATAAGAAACCATCTGTATTCGCTTATGTTGAAGTAACTAGAAGAAAAAAAAGTTTTTGTTTTTTATTCGCCCAGGTGCCCAACACCGCCTCTAGGCGGCCTACTTATTTTAAGGTATTAATGAAGAATCCATTACTTCCAAGAATTTTCAACATTATTTTCGTTTTTCTTATCACGAGGCCCACCTCCAAAAGTTTTTTCAAGCCAAAAAAAATTTGAGCACTAGAGGGTTAACTGAATCATGTAAACAATAGGGATGAAAAGTCACCACTTGTGGCTGAACACCCAATATACTAAATTAGAAATGGAATGCAAACAAAACAATATAATCAAATAGAAAATAATATATAAAAAATATCGAAAAACAAAAATAATAGTGTCAAATGGTCCCATTAGGCCTTTCATTTGGAACTAGTTTCATTAAGATTGGTTCAGCCATTGCTGAGATAATTACATGACATTTTGTACATACATACATGCACCCATACACACACATACAGACATTGTCTCATTTTGTCGAGCTGAGTAGATTGTTGCGATGAGCTATGACGTTTTTAACCTTCCGGCACTCGCGCCGTAGTATTTGTGCAACACCTTCAGAAACTCTAGCGAAATCTTCTTTCAGCATCAGTGGCTGCTGAGCCATTCGCGCGAGTGCTGGAGGGTTAAAATTATGGGAGACTGAGGAGACTTGATCCCCGGGGAGACTTGATCCCATCATTGTAACTCAAAGGCGGATCAGAGTACATTAATCGAATATACTAAAAGTTGCGTAGTTTTATCTAAACATAAATTTCATAAACACAGAAAAAAGAAATTGGACTTTTGTGTAACCGAATTTTTACCGATTTAAAAAAAAATCTCAGAAGAACTGAAGAAGATTTATTTTTCAAATTTTCAAACTTTTATAAAATTGATAAAATCACCCACTACATACTCTACTTTTGCATACAGAATTACAGGAGAATGTCAATTATATGAATACGTTATGATTGAGCTGATTCTTTTGTTCAACTAGAGGGTTAACTGAATCATGTAAACAATAGGGATGAAAAGTCACCACTTGTGGCTGAACACCCAATATACTAAATTAGAAATGGAATGCAAACAAAACAATATAATCAAATAGAAAATAATATATAAAAAATATCGAAAAACAAAAATAATAGTGTCAAATGGTCCCATTAGGCCTTTCATTTGGAACTAGTTTCATTAAGATTGGTTCAGCCATTGCTGAGATAATTACATGACATTTTGTACGTACATACATGCACCCATACACACACATACAGACATTGTCTCATTTTGTCGAGCTGAGTAGATTGTTGCGATGAGCTATGACGTTTTTAACCTTCCGGCACTCGCGCCGTAGTATTTGTGCAACACCTTCAGAAACTCTAGCGAAATCTTCTTTCAGCATCAGTGGCTGCTGAGCCATTCGCGCGAGTGCTGGAGGGTTAAAATTATGGGAGACTGAGGAGACTTGATCCCCGGGGAGACTTGATCCCATCATTGTAACTCAAAGGCGGATCAGAGTACATTAATCGAATATACTAAAAGTTGCGTAGTTTTATCTAAACATAAATTTCATAAACACAGAAAAAAGAAATTGGACTTTTGTGTAACCGAATTTTTACCGATTTAAAAAAAAAATCTCAGAAGAACTGAAGAAGATTTATTTTTCAAATTTTCAAACTTTTATAAAATTGATAAAATCACCCACTACATACTCTACTTTTGCATACAGAATTACAGGAGAATGTCAATTATATGAATACGTTATGATTGAGCTGATTCTTTTGTTCAACTATATTTTTACTAAAGTTTGCTGAAATAGATGCTATGGGTTCACTTGATCCCTTCAAATTCGTGGAGATTTGATCCCCTTCGCCATACTTCATACACACCACTGAAAATAACCAAATTCACACCAGAACAATTGAAGTCATTGTTGTCATAAAAAAATGTCAAAAATGAACGCTTCATCGTAAAGAAACATAACTGTAATTGTTTACTACAGTATACGTAGCAACCATCCCACATTTGACGTTCCTCAACCATAATAAAGACAGCTTTCAAATAATTGCACGGAGATTTGGGGAATTCGTAAAAAATCAGGTGAGAGATGCGTAATATGTAGTAACAAAAATAACAATATCTAATCATAACAATTTAATCAATACTACAATCCATTTATAAAATTGAATGGGGTAATGTACCCGTTTTTGCCCTATTAAGAAGGGTACCACATTATTACTACAATAATTTTATTATTTCAGCTTCTTTGATTTGTTATGAAGGCCCATTTTTTTATTTCGATTATGGAGGTTTTAACGTTAAGGTCATTCGCCTCTTATTAAGAGCCAATATAATAACAAAATTGTCTTGAGAATGGTGAAAATCTTCTGTTTGAGCGCAGGAAAATCTCTAATCGAGTACCCCCATTATCGCAATACCATTTGAGTCAATGAGTTGAGCAAAGATGGCAGACGCTGCTCTAACTAAAAGCTTCAGATGGGTAGGATGATAGTAGAAACAGGGCAAAAATAGGCTTATTACCCCACATGCTCTTTTAAACTCGTTTTCATAAAGGAATCAAGTGTCCCCAAATTAGGGATCGAGTCTCCACTAATCTAAGAATTTTCCATTTTTTTGTTGTTTTCCATGTAATTTTTTTAAGATTATTAGTCATCCCTAGAAACAATATAAAACTACAAAAAAATACATAGTTTTTTATCATTCCACGGAGTTGGACTGAAAAATAAAAAAAGGGGATCAAGTCTCCTCAGTCTCCCCTATTATTTTTTCAATGTAAAATATGTATATTTTTACATGTATCGATTAAAAATTTGAAGAGGTATCCATCATTTCAATTCCTCTCCAAGATTTTCCAGAAAAACTAAGTAGTATTAGATTTCATCAGGTTGAACCAGACTTGGAGAGGTTTTAAAATTTAAACCTATGCTTCGGACCAATTTTCCTATTTTCAACCTATTTTTTCGTACCAATATTCCAGTTCACGCAAAGCAGAAATTAAATATTTTTCCCACATATGCACAAATAACCGCCAAAATTACCATTAAAATCGCAGAACATCAATAACAGGGACTAATGGCAAAATTAAAAAAAATCTGGCTCTTAACTAAATTTTGCAAACCTAAACTTTCCCAAATACTTGTAAATAGAATTTTCTGAATCAGCAACTCTCTAATATAGCAGTTCTGTGTGAAATATTGAAAAACATTATAACGCAATGGTTGGGTTGATCCTCTGGCGCGAATTCCGTTGAAAATGTTTTGCATAGTCATGGAACTCGAGGACCTTTAGGAGAAATTGATCGTTTGCACTGCAGACCAGGAAGGCAAAAAGCGCGGTCGACGGGATGTGATAACTTGATATCAAGTGTAACTTGCAAACCTTCAATTACATCAGTCGTGATATCAAGCAAATGCCTACTTCAAGCATATTATCTACTGAACGCAGCGTTGAATTTGATTTTTTTTTAAATTTTGATCAGCGTCAGCGTTTTAGTACAACAACGTTATCCAGCATGCAACGCAGCATTGTGAACATATGCATTTTTCCCAAATCATTTTAACCCGGACGAAATATGGTTTTTTTTTTCTTTTTATCGAATGTATGATGTTCATTTAATGTTTTTAAATTTTCGGCAGTCGCGCTAGTGCACTGAGTACACGCTGCTCTGAAAATCTAGCGAAATCGTCTTAAGGCACCAGCGGCTGCTCGTTCAGTAGGCCATTTGCGTGACTTCCGGAGGGTTAAAGAATCTTGCATTTACATTTGAGAGACCGAAAATAAAAGTCGCAAGGATAAAACATACTTTGTAGAACCCACTCCAGATATCTTAGCATATAAAAATCGAATGAAAATTAGAATAATCGTGTGATGCCCAAACTACTTTTATTCTGCTTGTTACTCATTTTAGGGGTTGCTATACTTTTAGCGAAATGAGGTAAGTATTCATACAAAATTTAGAAAATACCTATTTAGTTCGGTAAAAAGTAAAAGTGAGTAATATGCAGAAAGCGGGTGGCCTTGACATTCGTCATTAGTATGAAACGTAATCAGAACTCTCACAAATCGCAATACGAATTCTTTCAGCATCAACTACATCAGCAACAGTAGAAAATTTTTTTAGTACGTTTAGGTGGATTTACAGTAAGAAACGCAATCGACTTAGCCCAAAACGTGTTGAAAAGTTTTATCACTTATTCATCCACAATATTTGCAAAGAAATGTTGGATCACCGCTATAGCAATGATTCAATCGAGGAAAACCATTCAAAATTAATTTACATGCAAAACTTTATGACAACAATGCTCATAAATAAAATAAAAGTATTTGGATAACAATTAATTAATGTTCAATTACTAAAATATCACAAAATTGCAAAAAACCCAATTTTCCCGCGAAAAAAACGTTTTAACCTGAAAAAAAACCTTGGGTTTTTTCCCAAATTAAAAAAAACCTGATTTGGTACATCACTGCTTGTAGCCATAAATAGTATCACTGTACACATCAATCACTTTAATGAATGCAGAGTGTTCTAGGGGAAGTGGTTGGAAAATAATACATAACTAAATATATGGAAAAGGTGGTATCAAATTTATTGATTTTACAGTTATAGTTAATTAGTGGTTAGGTAAAGTATCTTACTGTTATTACTGTTGAGATAATTGCAGAAATTCCTGCATTTGTAACCAAAATCCAACATTAATTTTCAAAACAAGTGTCAGTTTATACGTAGATATACACTGTGAAAAATAATGATAAGAAGGCTGAAAACTAAGATACTAACAATAATATTCTAGTAAGCTACTTGAAATAATTCTATCAAATCCGACCGTTTCTAATTGGTTGTAATGTTATGGAAAAAGTGGGAACTTATATCAAAATATCTCTTTTGAAACTTTTGAGTATATTGTTGTTTTGCAACATATTAAAAATACCTAACTAACTTAGTACGTTGATTTCATGACACGATACTGTTATCAGTAATTTTTACTTTTTAGATAACTCAGAAGCCCTAGGAATTGAAGAGGGTCATTTTGCCCCGGTGGGGAGTATCATACCCTTTTACTCTACATCACACATCAGTCATATAGACATACATACTCTCATACGCGCATATCCCTTTTGTAATAAAAAAGTGGAGAGAAATTGAAATAGGGGAAGATGTCACTTTTCTCCAAGTTTTTGTAAATAAAAATTTTAAATCGTCGACAAAAATTAAGCCTTGATAAAAACCTTCTAAACAGCAATTTAGCACAACAAACATAATGTTATTGATTTTGTGGTAAGTCAGAAAAAAATAGCTAAAGGTGTCGGTTTTATTCTTATTTCTGCTATTTACACAACTTAAATGATCGAGATGAACGTCTGTTCTTCATGTGCAATCATCAACAATGACTAAAAACAAACCAGGTATCTATATCTTAATTTACTCTTGATAATATTACAGAACTATTTCGGCGATGCATGGAACGTTTTTGATTTTATTATCGTTCTTGGAAGTTTCATCGATATTGTATATTCGGAAGTAAACATTAATAAAGGCCAAAAGGTTAGTAAGATTAGCGCACTGATAATAGTTTTAATGTTTAGAACAAATAATGTATTACTTTACTATTTTAGCAAGCTTCCAGTATTATTTCAATAAACTTTTTTCGATTGTTTCGTGTAATGAGGCTGGTCAAACTGTTGGCTCGAGGTGAAGGCATTAGAACCCTATTATGGACATTTATCAAATCATTTCAAGCACTTCCATATGTTGCTCTGCTAATAGTTATGTTATTTTTCATCTACGCAGTAATCGGAATGCAGGTAGGAATTTAAGCAGTTAATGATGGTATAAACGAATTTCGCGCCAACTCGAACAAATGTTGGCAGCACCCTCTCAGATTTTAATGAAACTTTCTGTACATAAGAACTTTGTCATTAACTTGAGAGTGCCACCAATAGCATCAAATCCTTTTCCACGGAATGTTGCAAAAATGCCATTCTGCGCTTAATTCATACTTTGACAGGAATCTACAGAAGCTTGCGAAGTTTATCTAATGTTTGTATTATGTTGCTGCTCCATCAGACATAAAATAAATTTTAGAAAAGTTTGTCAATTGTTTCATAAAATTTATCATTTTTGAGATGAACAAATGAACTGCAGTCTACAAGTCTTCCAGTCTTCATTTTAGTTGGTTACTGATTCGTTACTGATACTTATTGCATGTGATACTAGCAGTTGGTAAAAAGTGCCGAACTTGACGGTATGTAGGGAACATAATTACCTATCTTGGAACGAAGTTTCATCCAAATCAAAAATGTTTTTTTATGTAAAATGACTTTAAATTTTTAAAATCGATTTTTTCAGTGTAGGAGTCAATGAAGAATTTCTTCAATATTTTTATTCAAAAAGTTGACTAATTTTGTGAAAATCACTCCTACAACATTTTTTTGTAGGATTTGTCAGTTTTAGATTATAGCCATTTGAAAGAAATGGTAAA
This sequence comes from Topomyia yanbarensis, assembly GCF_030247195.1. Lineage (NCBI taxonomy): Eukaryota > Metazoa > Arthropoda > Insecta > Diptera > Culicidae > Topomyia > Topomyia yanbarensis. The sequence goes on along the minus strand of NC_080672.1, from coordinate 214,585,108 downwards.
AAAGTTTGGCCATTTTCAAAAGACAGTCTAGCTCATTTTTGGAAAAACAAAGTATGCGAACTGGCTTTTTGTAACGAAGTCTTCATGTACAGTAAGTTTCATTAAAATCTGAGGTGGTGCTGCTAACTCTGAATACGATTTGGCGCGAAATTCGTCTATGTAAGATGAATATATGATTGTATATTTTATTATTTTCTATTTACGTTCTCAACAATAGGAGTTCTCGCAATGTGAAATATTTTAAATGTAATTGAATTTGTCATTCTATTCATCCCTTGACGTTTTTCCGTAAATTTTGTCAAAGAAATGTGTAGTCACGAGTACCAGCAAAGGATAAATCAATGCACACTTTTTTCAAACGCTGTCAGAAGCAGTGTAGTAAAATTTCATTTCATTCAATCGAAACTGAATGAATGCAGTCAATCAGTCGTCTACGGTAGCATTCATATTCATTTAACGCATCCGTTGCTGTTGATCTGAAACTCGGTTCATGGCTCGTCACTCACCGTCGCTTTCACATGAGTCGCAGTTCATATTCAACCTCCTTCGTTTGATCCTTTCAAATGATAGATCTGCTTTCAATTTAATAGATCTGCTTGCAATCCGGGTAACCCAAGAGACAAATGGCTTCATATTTTTGGTTTTCTTGCCTTTCTTGGTCCCTGCTGCATAATTAATGACAGATGACTGCATGCAGATAACGAGGCTGGCAGTGCTGCCAATTTCTTTCTCATTTTTCGATATGTTGCTGTAATTCACACAACAATGACCGTTTTATTAACACACATTTCGCCAAAATTTATCTGATACTAATCAATCCAACATTTTTATCACATACTACATGTTTCTAGCAAATTTGGCCAGCATAACAGCCTATTCATTAGAATCGGTTTTTCAACAAAAATTTAAATAGAGGTAGACGTACTACCAAATAACGTTTGTCATAGCATTCAGTTTCAAGAAGCTGTTATTTGTATTTCACGTGGCACATTCTGTCACGATTTTTCTGATAATTTTCCTGTTGATGAGAACCTTCATTGTTGATACTACTACTGCCACTGCTAGTGGAATAGTAACATCCGGTGCTGGAACATGTCTGATACTAGTTCATTGTATCTAAATGCGGTACGGTGAAATCAGGGCTGTAGTATGGCAACTGATCTTTGTAGAATTTGCGATGCTCTGAAGTCCAATAGTGATAAAAGATACCGAAAATTCATCTCTCCATTGTTCAATTATGCGACAATCGTTGCCTGTTGTATTTGCCGGCGGTGCTCCAACATATCAAGCTTGCAACGGCGAGGATACGGTTGAAGATTTAACGGATTGTGCCACGGGATATTCCTTAATGGCACCCTGAAGAATCTTCTCTGGACACGTTCAATTCTAAGACTCCAAATCAGTTGATACGGGCACCTAACTAGAGAAGCGATATCGAGAATAGGGCTTACAAGCGAGTAATATAAAGCATATATTGTGTCAATATTGGTGCGCCATATATCCTGTTTCGTCAGACTCGTGCCTGTGTGGTCGATAAATACTCCATCCTGGACTCTGATCGACAATGAATTTGCCATACTGAGAACTGCCCCCGAAATTACCATAGCTGTAATTATAGAACGTAGAGAAAAGCGAATGTGTTGGGGCCGGGTTTCCTGGCGTACCAACTTGGTCTAACGCGGAGCGGATTCTTCGTTTCCTTCTGTGGCGGACTGTAAAACCACGGGAGCAGAATGCGACACTATGGCGGACTTAAAACACCAAACCTTTGCTATCGGTTAGCATTTAAACAAACACTTTATTCGTTTTATCTAGTCTTTAATTTGCTGAATTTAAACTAATTTACATGAAACACTATTATTCACTTTTC